>NW_027280655.1:40000-89475 GCF_046629955.1 Centroberyx affinis | reverse complement strand
CCTCCTGCTGTGTGAGACTCCTTTTAATAAATATATATTCAAGTAAGACAAACCTCTGACTCCAGAACATTTCTTCAACAAATTGGCGTTGTCGGCAGGATCCCAACACAGCAAAACACGGGTAAGTATGAATTTTATTCGTCTTGTCTGGGTGATGCTTGACGGGATCCAAAAAGAACTAGCACTCGAGTGAGCTTTTATGTTGGGGGGGCCCCTCTGTGTTAGCTGGTATCTAGGAAACTCAACAAAAGAGCTAGGGAATGAGCTTCATCTAGGAAACGTAACAGAACTAGATGGCAGAGCTAAACCTAGGAACTCAGTGGGCTAGACTGAAGCAGCTTTATTGCGCCTGCAAGTGGCAGTGAGATCTGATATAAATATCTGATCAAGAGCAATCAGGATTAAGGGAAGAGTCGATATGATATGGAAGCCCATTTCCACCAGTGTGATGTCCTGTAAGTTATTATAATGAGAAACTTTCTCAAAATAATGACTTAGTATCTCAAAACAATGAGAAACTTTATCAAAATAATGACTTAGTATCTTTGAGACACAAACTCATTATTTTGAGATACGATGTCATTATTTTGAGAAAGTTTCTCATTATTTTGAGATACCAAGTTATTATTTTGAGAGCCAAAGTCATTATTTTGAGAAGGTTTCTCATTATTTTGAGATACTAACTCATTATTTTGAGATACCAAGTCATTATTTTGAGAAGGTTTCTCATTATTTTGAGATACTAACTCATTATTTTGAGAGCCAAAGTCATTATTTTGAGATACTAACTCATTATTTTGAGAGCCAAAGTCATTATTTTGAGATACTAACTCATTATTTTGAGAGCCAAAGTCATTATTTTGAGAAAGTTTCTCATTATTTTGAGATACTAACTCATTATTTTGAGATTCAAAGTCATTATTTTGAGAAAGTTTCTCATTATTTTGAGATACAAAGTCATTATTTTGAGATACTAAGTCATTATTTGGAAAAAGTTTCTCATTATAATGACTTACAGGGTTATGTTTTGTTTTTTTCATCACACTGGCTTCCATAGGATAGAACTATTAAGGAAGTAAACATATGGGTTCACTCACAAGGTGCAATTGGAAATGGGGGGGGGGGCTTCTGTAACAACCCACCCCTTCCTGCTGTGAACGCCAGTGTCTCTGTCACAATTCCATTTGAAAGACTCTTATTTTGAAATAAACAGTGCAGTTCCGGAAGCGCGAGCCGAAGGGAAAAAACAATTCCCTTCCTTTGTAGTCGAGAGACAGGCAGCTCTAATGTCCACACAGAAGTAGTCAGCGGCGGCAATTCAACGGCATCGCGCTTTTCAAACACTATTGATGCCTTCATATTGGTGATCAGGTGGAGTTTGAGTCCGGTTCGGTTCGTCGGAGAAGCGGAGCGGCCGTTAATATGAACGGCAAGGCTTTACACGAGCAGCTGTCCATCATCATGGGGGCGTTGACCAAAGCGGCCGTGGCGGAGATCTGCGAAGTCGTCGATGAAGGTTATGCGGTTCTGCAGATGGAAATAACGAGGAGTCACAAGGAAAACGAGGACCTGAAGAAGAAGCTGCACCTGATCGAGTCCATCATCGTGCGGGGGAACAGCGGGAAAGCGGCCGCCGAGGCCCCGGTCCCCGCTGTGGAGGACACCCAGGCGGACGGGAGCAGGCAGCAGGACGGGGAGGGAGGAGGAGGAGTGACCGCCGGAGGAGACGAAGAAGCTACGGTTACTGTCCGAGAGGTAAACACCTGACCGTTAAAAACCCCCAGAAACACTCAGAGTTTACGTTGAAGATGTGTCCTACTTGGCTTTTTTTTTTTTTTTTTTTTTTAACATGTAATGACTTTGGTATTTTCTGGTAATGACAGTGATTATTTTGTTGAAGATGTGTTTTACAGTGAATTTTAGTAGGCTAAGGAGTAATGCTGAAACAATTAACTTCTATTAAAGTCTCAATTAACGTGTAGTTGATCGTTTAGTCGATCAACAGAAAATTAATCAATTATAATTTTGAAAATGGATTGTTTTAGATATTTATCAACAAAAAATAGCAGCAACTCACAGCTCCTCTTAACACATTACTTCATAAAGTGGGCTATATTAGAGCACATGAAGCCATTTAATTGTGTCATATGTGCATTTACACCTTAAAAAATAAACTATTCAAATAAATAGGCTAAAGTACGGAAGCCGAGAACGGCCGTGCTTGCAATTATTTTTTTAATGCCGTTATCACGAGTTAATTATCTCGTTATCTCAAGAAAACAAGACACAATGCAATTTCTGCCTGTGTTAGACCTAGACTGAAGTAGGCTACAGTCTGATCAATAATGTGTGTAATCTGTTGATCAATAATGGATACTCCTTGATCTGACATTTTCAGTTTAAATCAGTTGCTACAGTTGTCAAGACGCCATCTCCGCGTGCTGGCATGGCACTCCTGATCTCTGATAAACATTATAAATAATAAGAGGAAACGACATTTTGTTTTCTCGTGATAACGGGTTGATTATCTCATTATCTCGAGATAACAAAACTCGTTTTCTCGAGATCACGAGATAATTAACTCGTGATCTCGAGATAACAGCATTAAAAAAAATAATTGCAAGCACGGCCGTTCTCTACGGAAGCCGAGAACGGCCGTGCTTGCAATTATTTTTCGAGAGAGCGAGCTTGCTTTGTTATCTCGAGATAACGAGCTAATCAACCCGTTATCACGAGAAAACAAAATGTCGTTTCCTCTTATTACTTATAATGTTTATCAGAGATCAGGAGTGCCATGCCAGCATGCATAGATGGCGTCTTGACAACTGACAACAACGTAACTGCAGCAAACAAAACTACACATTTATGCCTTGACTTCCTGCTCAGTTATGAATCCTCCCCGACAGTCATGACAGTGATCCTGAAGGATGAAATCAGGTGTGATCAAATGAACCAGACACTCATTTTCGAATTCTCCATAATTATCCCGTGATCTCCGGAAAACAAAAGTTGTTTTCTCGTGATAAATCATCTTGTTATCTCGGCTGTTTGTTTTCTCGAGATAACTAAATGGATGGAAATGGATTGCATTTATATGGCGCTTTTATCAAAAGTGCTTTACAACATGCCTACATTCACACATTCACACACACATTCACACACCGATGGCGGCAAGCTACCACGCAGGGTGCTGGCTCAACCATCGGGAGCAATTTGGGGTTCAGTATCTTGCCCAAGGACACTTCGACAAGCGGACTGGAGGAGCCGGGGATCGAACCACCGACCTTCTGACTAGTGGACGACCCGCTCTACCTCCTGAGCCACAGCCGCCCCAACGATAACGAGATAAATTAACCCGTTATCTCGAGAAAACAAGCTTTGTTATCACGAGATAACGAAATAATTAACTCGTGATCTCCAGATAACGGCGTTAAAAACATAATTGCAAGCACGGCCGTTCTCGGCTTCCATACTAATGTCTAAGAACAGTTCAGTTGTTAAAGGAGTGTTAGGCAGTGTGTGTATTCATATAACATTAATATCACATGTATTAAATGCATTATTGACATGACTACTTACCTAGTTAATTTACATGTCATAAACTTGAATTGCACTCATCATTCATTCATGACATTAATATTGTAATTCTTTGAGCTGTGTTACTGAAAGCTTTCAATGAATACTTTCCTCAGCTTCCAGATGTGGTGCTGATCAAGGATGAAGACTCAGACAGTAATGACACCTTTGATGAAGGTCGGTATGTTAGGCACTGGATGCATTTAGTCGACACAGTAAAACAGAAGGAATCCTGTAAGGGAAATGTAGCTCCATGAGTAGCAGGTAGCATCTCTCAGGTCACAAATGTAAAGTTTATGTCTGTTGGAATAGTTGGTTGAGAAAAAGAGTTTTAAGAGTTCTTGTAGCTTAATGGGCAGAGCAAGGCATTAACAGTGTCAGGGCTGGAGGCTCGATGCACCAGGCGTGGAAGTAACTAATTACATTTACTCATGTTACTGTAATTGAGTAGCATTTTTGTATGAAGTATTGTACTTCACATAACATTTCTCTTTCTGTCAGGTACCAGGACATCTGCAGATGCCGCTTCATCACAGATCAGGAGCATGAAGAGACACTGGCCGGGAAGCGAGGAGGGCGTCTGCCAGGCCGAGAGGAAGAAATCCTCTGAGCAGGCCAGACTCTGCGGCGGGTCGCAGAAGAAGCCGGTTCCCCAGTACACGCTGGACTCTCCCGGCAGCGAGCCCGGGTGTTCCAGCCAGCTGGACGACGAGAAGGAGGCCGGGGAGTCGGGCGGCTCCTACTCCTCGCGGATGGACCCGGACGTGCAGCTGGTCCACCAGGAATGCCCGCTGGTTCCTGCGATGTCGAGCGCAAACAGACAGGCGGCGTATTACGGAGGCTCCAACGCCCTGATGGAGTCTCAGTCTCCCACAAACAAAGGAGAGCTGGACCTGAGTTTGACCTGGACCAAACAATCCAAAAGCCACATGGCTTTCGCTCAGTTTCACCAGAGCGAAAGCGTCGACAGCGACGCGTTCGGCCTGAAGCTGATAAGCGTCTCGGGCTCGATTTCCGCCGACTGCCAACTGTCCGAAAGCAGCAACTCCGGGTTCGAGTTCGAGGACGCGGACATGATGAACTTTGGCCTCTACAGGGACCCGTCCGGCCGGCCGCAGCACTGCAACGGCCAGATGAGCGCCGGCGCCAAAGGGAAGCGCTTCATTTGTTCCATCTGCAGTAAGACTTACGCCACGTCGCAAAACCTGGAGGTTCACATGCGGATTCACACGGGGGAAAGGCCGTTCAGCTGCGCCCAGTGCGGCAAGAAGTTCACCCAGTCGGCTCACCTGAAGTCCCACCTGAGCGTCCACTCCGGAGAGCGGCCGTACTCCTGCGCACTCTGCTCCAAAAGCTTCATTGTGAAATACAGCCTCAAGTTACACATGAAGAAATGCCACTCCACCGTCTGAGAGACTGGCTGTTTCAGCTGGGAGGAGAGCACAGATCATTCACTGGTTGCATTGGTTTCATTCCAAAATGCTATTTATAGAAAAACTTGAAATTCATCAGTCAGTAGTTTGAAACTGTAGGTCATTTTGTCTTTAAAAGGCACATAATTTAAAATACCTAAACACTAATATGCTTTTCCAGAATGAGTTTTGCTTTAAGCAGTAATTCTGTAAGAGTATATGTCACATTTTTGTAAAATAGCGGATGCCTCATTAGGGCCCGAGCACGACTTCGTGCGAAGCCCTATTGAAATTGAAGGAATTCTTATTATTATTTTTCTTCTTAGGCCAAATAAATCGCGTTTTTGAGGGCCTAAACGTGCATGAAAAGTTGCGAAACTTTGCACACGCGTCAGAAGTGGTGAAAAATTATATATTTTATGGGTCTCGCGCATGGGTGTGGCAAAATGGCTCGATAGCGCCCCCTACAAAATTTCAACGAAATACTCCACGCCGTACGTTTGTCCTAGACGCACGAAACTTGGTAGGCACGTGTATCATGTCCAGACTTAAAAAAAAGTCTGTTGGTTCCATGCGCCTAAACCCAACAGGAAGTCCGCCATTTTGAATTGATTGTGTCATTTTTGGGCGTTTTTGGCCATTTGCAGGGGTCGTACTTTAACGAACTCCTCCTAGGGAAATGATCGGATCCACATCAAACTTGGTCAGCGTGTATAAAAGAGCTGGACGATGAAAAGTTATCAAAAGCTTGAGTTTTCGTCACACGGCGTGGGCGTGGTGAGGCGGCGAATTTCCACATTTCGCCACGAAACAGGAAGTGGCTTGTAACTGGCCTGTACATGGTCACATCTGGACCAAACTTCACACGTTGGATGAGAGTCCCGGCCTGAACACATCTACATGCCGATATTCGGTTATAGTCATAGCGCCACCTACTGGAGACAGGAAGCTGTGTGAATTTGCAGGGGTCGTACTTTAACGAACTCCTCCTAGGCGGTTGATCGGATTCACGTCAAACTTGGTCAGCGTGTATAAAAGAGTTTGACGATGAAAAGTTATCAAAAGCTTGAGTTTTCATCACACGGCGTGGGCGTGGCGTGGCGTCGAATTTCGATGTTTCGCCATGAAACAGGAAGCTGCGTTAACTTGAGTTTACGTCGTCCGATCAGCACCGGATTTCACATGCTGGACAAGAGTCCAGGCCTGAGGACATCTACAGGCCGATTAGGAGCAATAGTCATTGCGCCACCTACTGGCGACACGAAACAGGAAGTGGGTTGTAACGCGACTGTACGTGGTCACATCTGGCCCAAATTTGACACGTTTGACTAGAGTCCAGGCCTGAATACATCTACAGGCCGATATTCGGTTATAGTCATAGCGCCTCCTACTGGCGACAGGAAGTTGTGAGAACTTGAGCGTACATTGTCCGATCTGCACCGGATTTCACGTGCTGGACCAGAGTCCAGGTCTGAGGACATCTACAGGTCGATTAGGAGTCATAGTCATAGCGCCACCTACTGGCGACAGGAAGTTGTGTGAACTTGAGCGTACGTTGTCCGATCTGCACCGGATTTCACATGCTGGACGAGAGTCCAGGCCTGAGGACGTCTACATGCCCCGCGGCTGCAGCACACCCCGACTTGCACACGGAGGCGAGGGCCCGCTCATCACTGCTTGCAGTTTTAATTTTGGAATGAAACTTCAAATGTGTAACAGTTTAACGGCACTAATGAAGTTTCCAACGAACAGTGTCTGTGCTGTTCAGAAACATGCCAGAAAGACTGGAAGTCTGGTGTAGAGACAAAAAGCCATTTCACAAAAAGTTACTTCAGAGGTCAGTTAATGATTGTGTAATAAAGCCAATTCCAAGTCACATTCATGTGCGTCCGTCGCACTCGGCGAATAAAAGAAATCTGAAATTATTTTGCATCGATTATTACCTTTGTAAATATAGATTATGTGTGTCGTCACATAGTTCAGGGTGTTTAGCCCAAAGGTTCCACAACAAGAGTTCAATTGCAAACATTTTTGTCTTCAAGATTAAAGGAGTCTTTCACACAAATAACCGTTTTTCAACCATCCATTTCCAATTCAGTTACATTTTCTGATACTCTATTTATCCCCAAAGGAGATAGTCTCTTCTCTCTTGCCCCTCTCCAGAGAGGTCAGAGGTCACAGTCAGCTCTAAACAGCAGCCCCCGGGCTTCCAGCTGATAGACAGTCATAGACAGCGTAAAGGCACGGGAACATTGTGATTGTGTTTATTAAATTTTCGACAAATGTATGATCTTCCATTGTTATTTAGTTCAGGAAATTAACATTAAATTGCTGTTAGGATAAGAACGTTATATAAAATAGCTGGATAAGAACGTGATAGCGTTATGTTGTCATGACAACTGAGCCAGCGATGGGGTCAAAGTTCAATCCAATTTAAGTTCGTCCGTCGCTGGAAGGATAAACAATATGTCGACTGACGATAGAATATGATCATCGCCGGTGGCAACCATCATAAATCACTGTACTATAAACTGTCCTTTACTCATGATGCCTCTCTGCTGCCCAGTTTGTCCCATTTCTGAATGAAAAGATGAATGTTGTGTGTATTTTCTGAATCCATGAATGTATTCAATATTCAAACTCAAAACTCTTCAGAAGTCACCGGTCCTCTGCCATCTTCAGACGGACTGAAATGTTCTCTGACTCCACTGTTTGGAAACTACTCAGTTGTACAAAGAGTAGAATCACACCTCCAGTTGCTTTACTTTAGTCTGAACCAGATAGGAAAAGTTGACTGTTGTATTTTTGTATTTGGTTTGTTTAGGTTCAAACTGACCAATTACAAGCCAGCCTGGGCAGAGCTGTTTATTGGACAGAGTTTTGGTAAATGCGTCAAAGCAAATGTGATTCCAGTTCCTGTAACTGTCTGTCTCTTCTTCTGTGGTTTTCATACCGGTTAAGAACACATGAAGAAACAGCTGAATATGAGCATCAGTCCAGACTTCATTTTGTTCTGCTAGGTTTTCCAAGCATGAGGAACCGCATCCGGCTCCTTATTACCCATAATCCTTTGTGTTTTGGGGTGGTTTCCTGTGGTCGGTTCAGACTTCCAGCAGTGTGTGTGGCAGCAGGCCGGCCGGCTGGTTTGACAGTCTGGAGGTGAACGCTCCCGGGTTGGACGGCCTGTCTCTGTCCTCGGTCAGAACACTAAACTCTTCCTGCTCACTCACTGGAAATCAATCCGGCTAAATACCTGAAATGTAAATAAAATGTTACAGATATTATGAGATTTTTATGAGATTTATTTGACCTATTCCACTTCAAATAAAAGAAACTTTTAACAGTACTGGTTGTCTTGATTTTCTTTCTTTTTTTCTTTTTTTCATTTATTATTATTCAGGGTTTATTCTAATGATAGCACTTGCCAGGTTACTGTTTATATATATAATTATTATCTCTTAATCCAAATCCATCTTATGCACAGTGAAGTATAAGCCATAATTGGCTGAATGTAGTCAATGCTGCACATTTCCTGTAAAAATGCTCTTAGCACTGGACTGTAAACGTCTGTAAATCTATTGCCGTCACAAGGAAAATTCTTTTTTTTTTACCAGTAAAATCATTTTATCAGCAGCATAAAGATGCTCTTGTCTTTTTATGGTAGTTTTTATATAATTTATCACAATTTTACTCATATCCTTTAGTACCTTTTATCTCTCCAATCTTCACCTTTAGTCTTTGCTACTGCAATGACAAAATTTATCTACAGATATCAATGAAGTTCATCTCATCTGTAGATTTCTCTCTTTCGTTCTCAAAAATAAAATTTCCTTAACCCTCATCCTACCTCTGGGGTACCCACAGACCCCAGAGCTATACTTTTTTCTCATATCTCACAGGTGCTTTATTCTATCATTTTCAATTTTTCATGACTTTGTTGATCAATTTGTTCCTAATGGCTTCATATCATTGTTTTCTGTTTCTGTTTTAATTAGTGCTTTTTAAAAATACCAATGTATTGGGGTCCTGGGGGACCCCAGTCAAAAGCACCCAATTCCACCTATGCAGTTTTAATAGATGGAACTATTTATTGAGTTCATGTTTGCCATGGGTCCTAATTTAAAGTATCACACACTATCAGGGGGGTGGGGGCTCTCTGTCAGTCATTTTGAAGGAGACAGACACAGAAAGTCAGAAATACAATACATCATTTAGTTAACCGTAACTTTCCTAAAATAATAATAATCTTTTTTTTCAGATGACATTAATTACATAACTAATAATGTTTTGAGGAGAAATAAGTTACCATTTTGCTATGATGGTTGTTTCTTACAGTAGTTTATTCTTGGGGTCCCCAGGGTCCCCAGGCGGTAGTCCTAAATATGTTGGTAGGATGAGGGTTAATGTGAAGGTTCAAGATCAGTATTTTTATTTCTGAGAAGTGACGTCATGCAGTATTTGTTTCAGTTAGGAATGAAACCTTTTCTGTGTAATGTGATACTTTAATAATCCCAGTAGGGAAATGGAGGGATGTTTGTGTTCATGTGTGTCTGGTCTGAGTGTAGAGCAGTGCGCCTGAGTGGATGTGCGCATGCGTACTCTTCGCAGGTCTTCATACCTGGAATAGCTCTGAGAATACCAAAGAAGAGTGAAGAACGTTTTGCACATGCGCACATTGGCGAATCGCCAGCCTTTCTCCTCGTTTCACTTCCTGGTTTGCCTCGGCACTGTTTATATGAGCGGAGGGGGCGAGCCCGTATTCAGATACGTGGAGTGGACGCATGGGCTCGTGCTTTTAAACCGTCACAACAATAACTCGTCTTATAGGAGTTTTTATCTGAACACACACACACACACACACACACAGAGAAAATGTCCCCGGCCGCTGCCTTCCACTCGCAGCTCGCCTCCATCATGGAGGTGCTGGCCAACACCGCCATGGCTGAGATCTGCGAGCTCGTGGACAGCGGCTACTCGGTGCTGCAGCTGGAGATCTCGCGCAGCCGGAAGGAGAACGAGGTGCTGCGGAGGAAACTGCGGCTCATGGAGCTCAAAGCCGCCCGCGCGACCGCCCTGCGAGCCGCGGGAACGACCGGCTCCTTCCTCGCGAGCAGCCGCCGAGTTCAGCAGCAGCAGCAGCAGCAGCAGCCCGCTCGACCGGGTAACGAACCGAGGAGGACACCTGCCGGTAACCGTTAACATTTGTTTTACTGACCCTAACGAAAGTTAACGTTAGCCTCAATCGCTTTTCTTTGCTTTTGCGCGTTGTTACAATATTAACACGTTGGTGTGAAGACAGGTTAAAGACACCATCAAATGAAAACGTTTTTTTTTTTTTTTTACTTTTTTGCCAATGTGGCTAGATTTAATGTTTAACTATTCACCACTACAGGCAAAAAAATGACACAAAATTTCTTCCTAGAAATGTTTTATCAAAATTAACAAAATTTCTGGTAAATTTAGGTTTCTGTTGAAGACTCGGGGGGCAGATACTGCGGAGCCCCTGAAGTCCCGAAAGGTGTTCTTTTTTTTATCTTGTGCGTTAATTATCTTGTGGGAACAAGATACAAAAAATATCACTTTTCGGGACTTTAGAGGCTCCGTAGAATACAGAAAATTAATCCAATGACATTTTGCTAACCGTTGGAATTATTTCTCCCTGGGTTTTTTTTCTAGCATGCAGCTCTGTACAGTTAGCAACAAGAATAAATGCCACTCCACTAGAGTACCAGCCATGTTTGATCTGAGCAGGTATGAACAGTGATGCGCCCACTGCCTCAATATTCAGATAAGCCCCGCCCACTGATGCTTCCCGCTCAGTTCACTTATCACTGACATTTGTGCCGTTAATCTCTGAATGTCACGCCAAACTACATGGCAATTTAATACTACCTGCTCAGTGGCAAAGGCCCCTCCTTGGTCGAACATGATTACCAATTTTTTGTGTGTTTGACCCACTGGTCACCTTACCCAATGTGAAGAGAGGATTGGCACCAAAATCATCTCCTTGTCTCTGGTATTTAGCAGAAATCTCTTCCTGCCAGACAGCTAAAGTTTTTGCGCTGCTGAGTCAGAATGGACTTCACTAAAGATGAAGATTGAGATTTTGATTTCAGAAGTTATGAATCTACAGGCTAGAGAATAAAAAACAATACCAACTTTGGATTACTAAAAGGTTTATCTTCATACTTTGGATAATGCTCAGTGGTGGAATGTAACTAAGTGCATTTACTCAAGTACTGTACTTAAGTACAATTCAGAGGTACTTGTACTTTACTTGAGTATTTTCATTTCATGCTACTTTATACTTCTACTCCACTACATTTCAGAGGGAAATATTGTACTTTTTACTCCACTACCTTTATTTGACAGCTTTAGTTACTAGTTACTTTGCAGATTTAGATTATTAATACAAATTATAAATCAACTAATAAATTATGATATATTTTTATAGGTTAAGCTACCCAGCAGTATATAAAGTAATTAAAATTAGCTCCACCTTTACCAGCTGCAACATTAAAGTGATGAACACATTAATGCATCAATAATTATAGTCCAATAACATGATATATGATTCTGAAATGGGCCATTCTGCATAATGACTACTTTTACTTTTGCAACTTTAAGTATATTTTGATGCTAATACTTTTGTACTTTGACTTAAGTAAGATTTTGAATGCAGGACTTTTACTTGTAACAAAGTATTTTTACACTGTGGTCTTGCTACTTTTACTTAAGTCAAAGATCTGAATACTTCTTCCACCACTGATAATGCTAATCTATGATAAGTTACTGTGTGGTAAAGCGTTAGCATGCGCACCAGAGACAGAGATGATTTTGGAGCCAATCCTCTCATCACATATTGGGTAAGGAGACCAGTGGGCCAAACTCCTAAAAAGCAGATGTAGTCATTTAAATGAAAAATATAGTGTTTAGTGATTAAGTGTTGTAATTAACTTTTCTGATGTTCCCACCTTCCCTCATCCTGCTCCATCAGCTTCAGTCAGTGATTTCCTGCGTTTCCCAGAGAGCGGCTGTGAACTTGTTGCATCCAGCTGTGGGTTACGAGTAGGTGGAGAGAGCAGTATCGGTAGCGAAAGCATAACAAGAGCAAGAGAGAGAGAGTTTTTCCAGTCGAGAAAAAGTGAGAGTCGCCTCTTACTAAAAACACAACCTGTCCTGTAGCCGCACTGCATTCTGGTGTATTTTCTGCTCCTGTGGGTGGAGAAATTGGTCTCTGCCTCTTTACGATGGATTTCTCCCTTTGTTTAACGTTTAAGATCTTTTACAACAGGCAACAGAAGGCCGGTTTTCACTTCCCAAGGCAAACACTAATTTCCTTAAACACACAGTAGTATATAGAGCGATGAAAACATGGAATTCTTTACCACGGTCACTGACTAAATTAACACAGAAATCAATGTTTAAAAAGCAAATAAGGAAACACCTAGGAACATCATATTTGTAGGATTTTTTTTTTATGTCTTATGTTTATGTTTAATGTTTGCTATTTGTGTTGACTGTAATGTTTAATGTATGTTTTTAAATGTGGACCCCAGGAAGACTAGCTGTGCTTAAGGGCAAAGCTAATGGGGATCCTAACAAATAAACAAATAAACAAATACCAAATCGTTAGGATCAGCTGGTAAATTTAGCTTGCACCCAATACACAAAGCAGCTCTTATGTCAACAAAAGTTTTGATTTTTGGCACCGGGTCACACACACTGTGATTCTAAAAGGACGAGAGGACAGAGTTCACACTAGGTTTGTTTAATTGGAAAAATTAGAAAATACAAAATAAAATGCACAAAGTAAAGCCAGATTACTCTTCTCTTCTTTGCTGACTGACTTTTCACTACAAATGGCTCCACAATTGGCCAATTTACAGTTGTGTTAATGTAGAGCCAGAAAATCTGTCCTCTGTAATGGATGTGCTTTAAAATGGAATGAAGTACAATACTTCAGTAGTAATAATAATAATAATAATAATCTTTATTTGTATAGCACCTTTCATACACAACATGCAGCTCAAAGTGCTTTACATCAATAGAAGGCAGATAAAAGACAGATAAAAAGATAAAATTCATATAAAAGAACAAGCAAAATGCATTGCATTAAAAGAATCAAATCAAGTAAAATAGAAAAATAAAAGAACACAACAAATACTCCCACTGTTAGATGCACATTGTGAGTGAACCCATGTGTTTTTCTGTAATTTTCTTTCCCCTGTCCTTCCTGGTTCTACTCTTGATCTGATATTTACGTCAGATCTCACTGCCCAAGGCAGACGAGAATCATAGATTCTCCTCTTGGTCAAAAACCTCACCATCCTCACCATAACATACTTAAGTAAAAATAAAGTTACTGACTTCAACAAATACACAAAAAAGGAACTCAATTACAGTAACATGAGTACACATAATTAGTTACTTCCACCCTTGATTATGCACAGAGAAATGTCAGTGTGCATATTTATCTGTCGACAGCATCACTATTTGTCACTTTCATTATCAGTACACAGTATCACTATTTGTCACTTTCATTGTTTATCTGTTCACGGTATCAGAACATGGAACAGGAAGTGTCGTGTGCGCTGACTCAAGTGCAGAAATATGTCCAGAGGAAAAACACTGCAGCAGATGACTGTTTAGTATTATACTGTATATGTGTGGATTAGTATGGAGTGATAGAGCACACTGTTGTAGTCCAGATCCCACACAGACTTGTATCAGGTTAAAGGAAAAATCCACTTGATGCTCTTACACTCTTATATATCATCAGTCTGTAATGTTCAACACATTCCAGGAGTTATTTTTGGATGAAATGTTGTGATTTAGTGTTATTGTCGAACCCACTTTCCCTCAACCTGCCTCGCCTGCTTCTACTGCTGTAATAGTGACTTCCTGCATTTCCCAGAATGACCTGCAAACCCCTCACTCAAACCCCCAGCCTGTCTCTCTGCTGCAGTGCATTCTGGTCTCTCTCCTGCTCCTGCGGGTGGAGAAATTGGTCTCTCTTCTTCTTCTCCGATGGATTTCTCCCTGTGTGATTGTTGAACGTCTCTCGGTGCAAAATGGCGGCTCTAGAAAGAAGCCCTCGCTCTTTGATTCTGAGGGACTGACACCAAAACCTGACGTTTACCGCTGAGGTTTTAGATCTGGAGGTGATGTCACCTCGTCTACGATTGGCCGGTTATCCACCAAGAAGAAAAAAATACAACAAACTACTGAATGGAGCCAGAGATGAAACGTACATCGACAATAGCTGATTTTAACAGCGTTGAAGTGTTTTAAGGTGGATTTATCCTTCCTGTATCAGTGTTAATGCTCTAGACCAGATCCCCATCCTGTCACCTAACGAGAAGAAAGGGAAGTGATTCTAGGAAAAGGCCAAAATAGTAATAATTGTAATAACCTTCATTTATAGATATCCAAGAAAATCCTTTAATCTGCGCTGACATACTTCATTTATAGAGTACTGGTCAAAACAGTGTTGCAAAGTGCTTTACAGGATAAATAAAAATGTGAACAATAATAATAAAATAAAACGTATACTCTGCTCATTCTGCACATAGGACTGAATTACTGTTGACATCTGCTGTAAATTTGTAAATCTTCTGTAAATCTGCCATGTGACTATCCTAGTGTGAGATTTATATAAGCTATCATGGAGAAACTATTAACATGTTTTTAGCCTAATAGAGACAGCCTATTTTAAATGATATATATATTTTTCATATCCTTTATTACCTTTTTTTTACTCTTTGTTCCCCAAACTCCACTCTTTGCTGCTAAAATAATCCAGTTTTCCCCCCAGGGATCAATCAAGTTCATCTAAGTTCTGGTTGCAAAGTGCTTTACAGGATAAATACAAATGTGAACAATAATAATAAAATAAAACATGAAGGCACAAATGCACTGGATTAAAAAAAAAAAAAGAAAGTAAAACAAAAGTGTGTTTTAAAGGAGGACGCTGCGGCTGCCTGAGCCGGTCGGACCGGTCGCTCCAGAATGAATCAAAACAGTCAAAACGAATCTGTTTCCAGTCCGTTTCTCTTCAGCGGAGCCTGATCGACTCGTCTGGGCTCCGTTGTTGTTGCTGTGACTTGCTGCTCTGCGGGCGCTAGTCTCACCTCGATAGACACGAGCTGAATCCAAATGTCCGGACTTCACCGCACTTGCAGAGCTTGGAGAACTGGATGGATTGTGGATTTGGAGTCCTCAGCACTCGCAGACTACCCCGCAAAGTCTGCGAGTGCTGAGGCTCCAAATCCACAATCCATCCAGTCCTCAAGGGGCCTCAAGCGGACTTTCTGCAGACTTCCAGAGAGTCCGCTTGGGGTGCAGACTTCACCAGACTTCACTGACTTAATTACCCACAATTCATTGCAATACGGACGTGACGTCGTAGTTTTTCCAATTGCCGAACAAAAAACAAAAAGAACTTATTATCAATGTGTAAAACAATGACTTTATTAAAACATTACTTGAATCATGTAGGCCAGAAATAATATTCAACCACATCTATAGAGGTAATCAAAATGCATTTTATTATTGTAGTCTTTCAAACCACAAAAGAAGGTCTTCCAATGTAAGAAATACCCAATTTATTTAGCTATAGTCTGGTCCTTATTTCCAAACATTTCTGTATTTGAATGTGTGTAGCCTATATGTTGTATAGAAATGTATGAGTATCATTTTGTTCACTCACAAAACGCCTAGAACGATTACATACACAAGTGCAGCAGCGATCACCGCGTACATGACTGTAGTCGTCGCTAGACTGTCGCTTCGAACGTTTCCACGGCAACGAGTGAAACAGACTGGAGGTCTGTCAATCATCCTTGCAGTCTGGCGTCTCGCAGACTTGACGTGACGTTGAACACGTCACGGTGCGTACGACTGAAGTCCACGAGGGCTCGGTCCACAAGTCCAGAGGGGGGACATTTGGATTCAGCAACACCCGGCTCGCCGCTGGCCCCGCCCACAAGACACGCCCACAGGAAGTGGTTTACGCCCCAAAAAGTCAATTTCAGATAGATGAGGGCATTTAGTATTTTGTACACACAGGATGATAATGTATATTGCTTTAATGTTTTTTTTTTTTTTGCGTTATTCACCCTGTCAGAGATTATTTTACAATAATGGTACGTTATCCATTACTTAAGTATATTGTCCCAATACATTCATCCCAGGTGAGGTGGTGCTGCCCCGAGCGTCGGCCCAGGTCCCGCCGCCATGCGGAGACACCGGGCCGCCTGGAGACACGGGACAAGACACGGCACACAGACAGGTCAGTGTTGGCAGTAGTAGTAGTATTAGTAGTGGTATTAGTACTAATAATAGTAGTACTAGTTGTAGTAGTACTATCAACCTGCAAGGATTATTCTAAAATAAGAGGTCTATCATATGGAAAAAAACACCTACACAAAATGATTGACAGCACAAAATGACAGTTCAAAAAGATGAAACAGTTGATGGTCGTTTTTAAAGGACAGCAGGTAATACAAGTCCTTGGTTAACTAAGTGATGAAGCTTTTACAGACTTGGATCCTTTTTATATTTTAGTGATATATGTTGATGAACGTCAAGAAATGTGTTTTTCCCCCCCAAAAAAATATAGCATCATTTTTCATGTTTTATCAGAATTTCAGCCACATTTGAGAAATGCAGCTCCCATTGATTTATACTGATTGATTTGATTCTAATGTGTATATAATGTAACCTGTTACACCAACAAGTCCATATTTATTCCAGCATCTTTGCACTCTGCACCATTGCACTATATTGTACATAGTAGTTAAATGTTTAGGTTTACCTCTGTTCATCTTGTTGTCCTTGTTTTTAGCTGTGTATTTATTCTGTGTAAGTACATTGAGAGCAAGGAAAGTCAAATTCCTTGTATGTGTACATACTTGGCCAATAAAGCTGATTCTGATTCTGAATCTCAGAGATTACTTTTTCCCTGCTGTTTTTCCTCCAGTCTTGATCACACCTCTGGCTCTTAACATTTGTCTGTTTTCATAGCAGCCCGCTGCAGCAGAACCGGTGACACTGAAAACCCCGGTTGTCAAAGTGGAGAAGGATGAAGAGGCGTGGACACACACTGAGCAGGACAGTGAGTACAGGTTAAGACACATAACAGACATGGAAGATATAACGGGCTGAAGGACTGGCCAATTGCAGCAAAAGGTTAGAGCGAACAGCAGCCATCTTATAAAGCTGTTAATATTTTGTTTCGTTTCGTTTCTTTATTCTCACATATAAAAATTTAAAAGAAAAGGATACAGTATATAATTTGCAAGTGAATGTGAAGGAGAAATGCCTAAAAACCCTCCAAAATAATCCAGTCTCCCCCCAGGGATTAATCAAGTTCATCTAACCGTTATAAAAAAAAACTACTACTACTAAAAAACGACTAAAAAATACTTTCTAGTTTTTGGTCAGTTTGGTTTTTAGCTTGCTTTTAATCTTTTACTCTAAAGCACGTTGTTTTGATAAATGCTATATAAATATTTCAAATTATTATTATTTTAAATCTCTTCTTAAAAAGCACTTTTATGAACAAGCCTTTTTAAAATTGGCAGTTTCATTGTTTTATCTTATTTATCGTATTCTGTTTTTACTCTCGCACCACTGTTGTGTATTCTTCTATTTAATTTGCTTGTTAAAATTTTGTATCTATCTTGATTTTATATATTCATTTGTATTTTGCATTTACTTACATTTTGCCTCTTCCATGAGAAGGGACTATAAGTACAGTTTGTGATTTATTTTTTTAAGATTGTGTTTGTATTGATATGATTTTGTATGCAGTGTTCCTTTTAATTTTGGGACATGAAGTAGGCGGATTAAAGGAAATCCCAATAAAGAAAGGAATGTGATATTTTGGTGTTTTGTTTTTTTTTTCAGAATGTTTTTCCCATGCTGTTGATGGACAGCCCGGGGAATCCAGAACAGAGACAGAAGCTCCTCCCCCGGCGACCAAACAGGAAGTGTCGGAGCCGGACGGCAGCGGCTCTTGCTCATGGGCGGGTGGAGAAGTCAACGCCACCGTCGGGTCGATTCCTGCAAACCTGACCGCCAACAAGAGACCAGAAAACACCGCAGGGCAGCCGGAGCCGCTCGGCTTTGACTGCATGATGTACGAGCCGCCGCTCCAACATGGCTCCTGCACTACCCAGAATCCTTTGAGCGAGGATCCCGGCTGCTCTTACTCGTTGAATACGAGCGTTTCAGCTCCCTCCGACGCAGGCGGCGGCTTCGGTTTTGCGGTCAGCGAAGCGACCCGACCTTCGGCAGAGCAGCTGCAGCCTGCGGCGTTCCCCGACAGCAGGCAGGAACCCCAGATCTCCGTCAGGAAAGAGACGGCGGCCGTACCGAACGCTTTCATAACGAGGGAGGGTTGGCGGTCCCGGGACGGCTCGAACGGCGGCGGGGGCGGGGGCGGGAACTACAACCGAGACGACGGCGGGGCGAAGTCGTTCGTCTGCAGCTGCTGCGGAAAGACTCTGGCCTGCCTGAAGAACCTGAAGACGCACATGAGGGTTCACACGGGCGAGAAGCCGTTCGGCTGCGCGCTGTGCGGCAAACGCTTCTCCGACTCCAGCAACCTGAAGCGCCACCAGAGCGTCCACACCGGGGAGAAGCGCTACAGCTGCGTCCACTGCGGCAAGCGCTTCGCCCAGTCGGGGTCGCTCAAGGTGCACATGACGGTGCACACCGGCGTCAAGCAGTTCAGGTGTCTGCACTGCGGCAAGACCTTCATCTCCGCCAACCACCTGCGCCGCCACATCAGCGTCCACGACGGAGAGAAACGCCTCGCTCCCGCCTTCCTGTGACGCCGCTGTGTGGCTCAGTGAGCGGAGAACGGTACTAATGCTGCCAAGGTCAGGGGGTCAAACTCCCACTGGGTCACCCGTGATGACAGTTTACGCACGTATGGTAACGGAACCGTGTGTCACACCGCGAGGAGCTTGGTCGATGTGTCACTCTATTCTGACCGATTGTGGGCGGGGCCAGAGACTTTCGCATCTACCGTATTTCCTTTAATATTGGCCTCAGCTGCAGAGGGTACCAGGCCTTTATTGGAAGCAGGCTTATATTAGAGACAGGCCTTTATCTCTAATTCCCTCTGTTTGATAAGTATATTTGCTCATATTTTAGTACGAAGCCTCCTTGTTTTCTGATCTGCTTCTGTTGGGGTTCGTTAGGTAGCCGTTTTTTTGTTACTGCGACGCATTACCGATAATTACGGTAATCGACGACGGCACGCTCCGGAGACTTCCGCCGGCCGAGCCGTCTTGTGACATACCGCCATCTTGTGGCACTTGTACGTTACTACAAACTACAGTTACATTATATAACAGGCACCAGGAGTTTACCGGTATCCACCGTTGTTTTTTCCTTCGTTTTTTCGACCACGGCCCCGGCCATTATCGGAGACCCGGCTTTTAATTCACTACCGGCCACTATTAGAGGAAATACGGTATATAGATCTGCAGCGACAAAGTTTTGACCAAGAGAAACAAGATATGTTTTTATACAAATGAGGTATTCTTTGCTGCTTTCACTGCCTTTCATAATGTTGCATTGTTTTGATGAGTTAACATAGCTAGGTACCAAGCGCTCATTAGGTAGCACACAGAAAACTCAGTAAAATGGCTTCAGAGTTTACTGTCGACTCCAGCGATGGATGGACGAGCTTGTTGAGCTTCCACACATCAGCCGACTGAGTTTCCCATTCACTTTAGTTCTAGAGCAAATAAATGAACTTGGGCTGACTGGCAGTGTGAATGTGGGTTTGGGTGTTTTGGACAGAAGCGTCCACCAAATGCCAGATGTAAATGATTATGTGTAATAGCTAAGGCAATGGAACTGTTCACCATTTATATTCACTTTGCAAAGGTACTGCTTTTAACGGTGAAGACATGTTGATGTCCTTTGGGTTTGTAAGTATTGTCTGTGAAGAAGTGCAGTGTTTCCCCTGTAACCAACACACAGATATGATGGAACTAGGTGTGTTTCTGGTGTCTGGTGTGTAACTGGTGCTACTGGTTAAACCAGAGTGAAGCCGACACAGAAACCTGGGCTGAATCCAAACGTGCGGACTACAGACTCATGGACCACGGTTTTTGCAAATTGCTCAGCGTGACTACGTGAGTTTGCGAGGGTGCAGGGGAGCCGGACTGCATAGAAGGGGCAAACGGTACGGTTCTTCTCCAAGCAGCCAAAACCTCAGGTGAATGTTGAAGCCGATCCTGAAGCAGCAGCAGCAGTTCCTCTAATGTCCACTAGAGTCCGGCTCCAAAAAGACTCCAAACCGCCCAACTCCATGAAGTTAATGGACCACAACGGAACCAAGGAGGAGTAATAACAACAATGGAGACGCTATAGACAAGATAGACGCTGCTATCCAGGCTGTTCTGAATCCATTAAAAGTCGTCGTACTTTGTTTTTACTTGGCTCCGTGTCGTCAAAGATGCTCTATACTTTCTGAACCGTCTCTGGTGTTGTCATGGCTACGCATCAGCGTCGACTTAAAATGACGTTAGATTCAGGCGGATACGTCGGTCTCTAGTGATCGGTTAGGGAAAATCGAATCCCCCTCCCCCACGGAAATCGGTTAGAGTGGAGGCAATGTCAGACTGAAGATGGAGATGGAGTGGAACGAGTTGACAGTTCAGTCTGATATCAGGCAACCACAACCCAACTTCTGCTACAAATATAAAGTCAATGCGGTTTTGGTCTCAGTAGCTAATTTCACTTCTTCTGATGTGTGTCCTTATGGAGATTTTCAAAATAACTGTGTCATTAACAGGGTATAATGGCTCTAGTGATTGACAGCTCGGCAATTACAGGCCAATAGCAGGCGGCGCTGCGTACGACCCAGACTCCGCCCCCTCCTCCGTGGCTCCGCCCTTCGCCTGCTCCCGCTCCAAAAAAAATGTCAACATGGCGGCGATCATGAACCCAGTCTTTTGGCTTCAAAACGGCTCTTCAGAAACCTGTGGGTGACATCACACTCACTATCTGTTTTTACAGTCTGTGATCACTTACTCGTTGCCGTGGATACCACAGCAACAAAGTCTGAACAGCAATCAGTCAGCATGTGCACAGTCACTATAACTGCGTTGGCTTATCTTATTATGCATTTAATTCTCACTCGCTGTCACAAGTCCATCAGCTGTTACAGGCTGATTACAGTCAACACTGGTGACTAAAGGCTTTATCATGTAAGTAGGCCTAGGAATACTCTCTTTGTCTGTTTTTTCCATCATGCTTGACATCTGCCTTTGTTGTTGCTTTTCTTCTTCTTGATCTGCCGTTGTTTATATCGGCTGATTTAGAACACATCCGTCGTGCGATGAACGATGGGAAATATTGCCAGAGGAGCGTGCGAGGTAGCGGACTCACTGGAAGTCTGCATGGAGCGTCTCCAAAAGTCTGCATGAGAGAGCGCTAGGCCTCAATGAATTTAGACAAAAATGATTCCCCCAAAAAGAACCTAAACCCTCCTGGACGTCACAGCCACGTGTCGTAAAGTCCGCGAGTCTGAAAGTTCACCAAAGTCCCGACGTTTAGATTCAGCACTGGTTGGGATTTTAGAGTGAGTTTATTTTAGCGGTTGGATGGAGGTTAGCTGTAGTTCTGGGATTCTCTCCAGCTCCTTCAGTTTTCCCAGCATCACTTCTGGTCCCTCGTGTTTTGAATATCAGGGTTCCTACGCAGGTCTGGAAAGTCTGGAAAAGTATTCAAAATGAATTTGATCATTTCCAGGTCTTGAATAGTTTGGGAATTTGAAAAAAATGTCTGGAAAAGTATGGGAAATGTTGTGGTTCAGGTCCGATACACACATAATTCTAGCTTTTATGTTGTTGTAGAGCCACTTTGAGTCCACAGTTTTTGTTGATGTGAAGAATAATGTTCAGATAGAGGGACGCTCTTATTACCCAGCCGCTGTCAGCATGCATTATATCAAATACCCACCAAAATCAAATCTGGTCAAGAACATATGGAAAAATATGGAATTTTAAAATGGAAACAGTGTAGGAACCCTGCCAATCATCTCACATGTTCTGATATTTGTCTCTGTGAAGAACAATCTCCATCTATACAGTGATATGACCTAGTTAGCAGGGGCAAGATGTCTATCTGCGTAAATCATATTGAACACCAGACAAAACCTTCAAAACAAATCAAGGTCTGGGAAAAAGTATGGAATTTTTTAACTGAAAATGTGTAGGACCCCTGGAATATGGTTCTGAGCTTGGGATATACAGACTAATTGTTCTGTAACTATCCTATATTTGAAGAGTTTTATTCCAAAATGTTGTGTATTCATTTTGGAAAAAGTCTGCTTTCTGAAGTCAATAGAAATGATTTGATCTTCAGAAGCATAACGGTACGTAAGCAAAGGTCTTAAAATGACTCATAACCTGCAGAGAGCTTTAGTTTTAGCCTGTAGTTTGTCAGAGTTGTTATCGGCTTGTTCACATGTTGGACACCAGGCTTGGAACGAAACTCTCCATTTGTTTACTTGGAGGTAAACAGTAAAGTAAGATTTTATGCTTCAACGCCACCAAGTCCATTTCCTGTATATGCTTTGCACTTGGCAGATGAAGTGATGCTGATTCATTATTTATCTACTTTTCTATCAGTTATGGAAGTTTTCCTGAAGGGGAATCACTGAACAACTGTCATGTTTACATTTTGCAATCCTGCTGTCATTCAGGCTGGTTTTCAACTGTTTTTTATGATCATTATCCAACAAGCGCAATTGTTGATGTAATTTTATAATAAAAAAAACCCCCGCTGTCACAGTCCTCTGATGTTTTCCATTGAACACCGAGGAGGAGGGGGAGGGGGGGGGGGGGGGGGGGGTGTCAACATGTTGAACTGTTTCCTGGCAACAAGATGTTCCTGTGAGATTAGAGCAACGGTGCAGAGGCAACTCCAAAAAGTTGCTTTGTGCGTTGCGTCCTTCAGAGATCATTATGGTGCAGGAACATTTATTTCCACAGGTCTAAATACATAATATGAATAATAATTTAAAACTAAATGATTGGCAGCAGCAGCTTCTGAGAGGGATCGTTTTGTGAAGTTACATTTAACACAAAAATTGTGCATTGACAAATTATGACATAAGTCTCTGATGTACTGTTGTATGTTGATAGTGAGAATTTACATAGAAACCTGGCTTGGATGTTGGATGGGACGACACAACCCCCCCAAACACCTCTTTTATTAAACATTCTGCTAATTCTGTTAACACACAATATAATGTAATTTAGCATTTAAACTTTTGTTTATAAGAATATATGTCACTGGGGTTATTGTCACTGGAAACCCAAGTTTGGCTAAACAGTTTAGTTAAATTAGACCCACAGGGCCTCCAGATGTGTGCAGAGTCCTCTTGTGTTTCTCCTGCAGATCAGAACATGATACAGCAGAATTTAAAAGGACATGAAGCGATCTCTGAACCCATCGTCTATCCGTCTGACGGCAGATTAGACTCTGGGGGTGACGGCCAATATTTGGGGGTTTCCGGTGTAGCCAGCGGACATCCGGGCCAAGACTTCCTCTTCCGTGAGCCGGTCATTGTTTACAGTCCGATTAGCAACTTGAGACGCGAGAACGGAGTCGGAGTTGAGAGACGACGTCTCATATGCAGATATCTGTTTATAGAGATTAGCTGAAATGTCGTCCGGACCTAAAACACCTACAGAAAGTATCGATGTTTGTGTTTTGTGTGGAGAAACGTTCAACTCTCATGTCTCAAGTTGCTAATCGGACTGTAAACAATGACCGGCTCACGGAAGAGGAAGTCTTGGCCCGGATGTCCGCTGGCTACACCGGAAACCCCCAAATATTGGCCGTCGCCCCCAGAGTCTAATCAGTCGTCAGACGGATAGACGATGGGTTCAGAGATTGGACATGAAGTAACTTAGTTTAGACTTTAGAAAGCAGAAACCTCAGTAGCTGGTGAAGTGATCGAACAGTAGAATCATTGGCACTGATCAATAACTCTATCAACCCTGCAGATTTACAGCGTGCTTCAGAAGTAACTGTACATTTTCATATAAATTATTAATGCTCTTAAGTATTATTTAATATTTTCCTGTTTTCAGGTACACTTATCAATTGAATGTTTAATTGTTTTGTTAAAATCACTAAATAAGTTAGAAATTAAACAGCTTTGTTTTTCATTATTCTCAAAAACGAAACACCCGGTGTTATGGTCATTTTGTGCTACGGGACAGTAAAAACCTTTATTGCTCCTTTAATTAGCACATTACAAACCAATACTGTAGCTGCCGGTTTGCTGCTTGGAAAAGAGCAAAGCAACATGTTTCATGTTGATGGAAAGTCAGACTGAGTGAGACCGGCTGTTAGAGAAACACACTGTGGTTTAATGGATGACAAACATTTACTTTCACTTTAGATGACAAAAAAACAAAACACTTTCACAGAAATAAAGTAAAATATTTTTTTTTTACGATATACAAAATACTGCAAAAATTAAATCTTAAAACACAGCGCCATCAACAGGGCAAAAAGGATGGAAACTCATCATCCAAAACACTACATATCCATTTGGAAAAACTTCTGATTGAAATGCATTGGTCAATATTACATGAATATGGACGATTTCATCCTCAAAGTGCTTTAACATATTATAAGCATTTTGTGAGTTTATAAATTATTTCTACATTTATGCCAATAATCCTCTTCTAAGAGCAAATCCATTTTTTAAAAATGGCAGATATCTCATTTTGAAATTAAACTCTTCTTGAATCTAATTTAATATGCGTCTCATTTAAGGTTTAATTTTACAGTGCTTGTAAAACAGCTGATTAACTATCAGTGAGTACATACACAATGCAGAAGACGTTAATAACATTTTCATATGCTGGGATACAAAATTAATAGATAAGTGCAATCACATGCAGACAAGTACCACATAGCCACCTTTGGAAATGAGTAAAGTCAACAGAAAAAGTCCTATGTACAAGTATCATTAATACCATATACAGTATACAGTAGCTATGTCACAAAGCTTATCTATAGGCATAATAAATCAAAGTAAATTTATATTAAATGTGACCAAAGTCAATTTTTCCATCACAGGAATTTTCCTTTCTTTGTCCTTTACAGTACGTTCTGTATTTTCACAACAAACACTTCACAAAGTCATGGGTACAAAAAAAAAACTCAACTTAAATTCACCTACATTTACCTTTGATGTGTTCAAATGCAAAGCAATACAAAAGTCATGCAGAATAGTATGAAAAACTAACAGAATGTTTATTAATTTTGGTTCATTGATGAAGTATCGGTGATGTAACTTCCTGAATCTCGGCTTGTCAGACAATTACAAATTTGGCACTTTGAGTGAATAAATACAGCAAGACTCACAGACTCTTTAGACCATTCATATATATAAAAAAAAAAATCGGACTTGTAACTCTTTGTGTTACAGATCCGATCGTGTCACGGCTTTTTAACAGGAAGAAACCACATCAGGTCGGATTTAGACCGCCAACACCGAAACATCGGTTCTCTGTTCCCAACTTCAACACACAAACAGGTTTTTCAACACCAGAAACACTTGAGAACATTTACAGTATAAGAAGAAAGAGTTGATTTGTGCTCCCAGTGATATCTGAGCACAAGTCATCCCTTAGTTCAGATTTCCTAATAGGCTTGGCGTAGTTTGAGGCCCAAACATGATTGAATGTTAAAACTTTATAAAGTAGAAACCTTATAAAGCGTTACAGTACATGGTTTTCTTTTAAGTTTTTTTTCTCAGCTACCTGCCACACTGCTTTTCCTGATGAAAACATCTATTTCTCTTTCCTGCTGCAGCGATCACAGAACTATCAGTGATCAATATATAATCCAGATCGTGCCTTTATCAGTCAGACAGGAAAGAGGAAGTCAAATCTATTTCTACTAATCCACCAAACATCAAACCACTAAGCTTCTCAGTGGTAAAGACGAGAGCTAATATTAAAGTCACAATGAAACGGCATCATATTTCCTGTTGAAACGGCATCATATTTCCTGTTGAAACAGAATGTGGGGGCGGGGCATAACGCAGGGAGGGATCAATCAGAAGTCTAAACCGATCGGAGATCAGTCAGGGAGAGAAAGGCAGTGTTATTGTGTAATGGGATTTTGATATAAAACTACAAGAAAATAAAAAAAATTGTAAATGTTTTGGCATTTATTGTTAAACAGGAACTAAACCCCAAACCCAAATCTGTGTAAAGCCTGACATCTAATGGTAAAAAAACATGCTACTGAAATGGCCATCTGCTATTGGCTGATCGTTGGTACCAGGTGATGTCACCACCTGTTGTACTCTACAGAAGGTGACATCACCTGGCACCAAAGACCAGGCAATAGCAGATGGACATTACAGGCTTTACACAGATTTGGGTTTAGCGTTAAATTAATCTTTAAATAGTTGTATATTATGACATAGAAATTAAGTTCATGTGAAATTGATGATGTAATATGAAATAGTCAAATAAATAAATTAATTCATTCATTCACTCATTCACTCAATTAGCTAACAAGGTGAAAAACTCATTTTTTGTTTCATTGTGACTTTAAACACTGTAAGAATCAGCTGTCCTCTCTTATCTATTGCTGCCTGTATTCTCTAAAAACAAAACTCCCTGTTAAAACTAAGAGCCAAGAGCTCAATATGTGAAGAATCACAAAACCATCTTCACACATAACCAGACCCGGGTCAAACAGGAATTGTAAATAACATTTAGTGTTTGTTTTTACCTGCTTGCAGTGCCACATGGGTGGGGTTTGCCACATAAGGAAAAAGTATTTTGTAAGTAAATGTAGTTTTTTTCTTTCTGTGATTGACAAAACTCATCTGACAACTTTCCTAACGCAGTAAACTCCACCCATCTGGCACGCCATGCAGGTTAAATTAAACACCAATAATTATTTCCAAATAATTCTGCATATCTCTAGCTTAATATTTCAGCAGCATTTTCTGCATAAATCTAAGACTTCCCTGTATTCTGCTTCATTATTGCGCTGCTGATCTGCAGGTTGTGATGAACAAGGCACTTAACAGCTGAAGAGTTTTACTGCAAAACGCTGCATATCCATTCATTACCTGAAGTTCATCATTTAATATTTCCAAAATGTAGAGGACTCAGGAGGCTTTGTCATTTTGTTTACTTCTCATCTATTACCAGCTACTATTAAAGCTGCACTAGGCAACATCACACTTTTGCATTCCACAAGTGGCAGCAAGACTTAATTACCCAGAAATCCTGTCACTGTGTTCACACTGTGAGAAACATGATCAAGTCACTGGAAGTCTGTTCATCTCCTCCAGAGCTGAGACCAGGAAACTCAGCTGATGTCTGGACGCTCAACAAGCTTGAGAACAGAAATAAACGTCTCAGAAACGATTCCCAGAATTTTCTACTTGTCAGGGTGGAAAAGTAAAATTTTTTAAGATTTCAGAATATCGGATGTGGACGATACTGAGGAGCTGATATATGATATTTAATAAAAAGGCAGTATCGGCTTCATATATCGGTCTAACCTGATGTGATACTTACACATGAACGTTGTGATTCTTTTTCTGATTACCGTATTTCCTCTAATAGTGGCCGGTAGTCAATTAAAAGCCGGGTCTCCGATAATGGCCGGGGCCGTGGTCGACACAAACAAATAAAGGCCGGCCCCAAATACAGGCCGGGGGAAAAAACAAAGGAAAAAACAACGGTGGATACCGGTAAACTCCTGGTGCCTGTTATATAATGTAACTGTAGTTTGTAGTAACGTACAAGTGCCACAAGATGGCGGTATGCCACAAGACGGCTCGGCCGGCGGAAGTCTCTGGAGCGTGCCGTCGTCGATTACCGTAATTATCGGTAATGCGTCGCAGTAACAAAAAAACGGATACCTAACGAACCCCAACAGAAGCAGATCAGAAAACAAGGAGGCTTCATACTAAAATATGAGCAAATATACTTATCAAACAGAGGGAATTAGAAACAAAGGCCTGTCTCTAATATAAGCCTGCTTCCAATAAAGGCCTGGTACCCTCTGCAGCTGAGGTAAATAAAGGCCAATATTAGAGGAAATACGGTATATTCACTTGTTAAAACGATGAAACGTTGACAGGCAATAGCAGAGCAGCAAAAACACCTGATTTGTCTGTTCAAAACGTTGTAGCTGCAGACTGAGCCTCTGGCCCCGCCCACAGTCAGCTGCTCACAGTGATGTCAGTAAACTAAATGTTTTCTTCTAATGCTGTATTCCAGAAAATGTCAGAAAGTCTCTGTTGCAGCACGACTTTTTGATTTACATTGATAAGGCGGCTGGACTTTTACATTAAAGTCTTACCTAGTGCAGCTTTAAGCCTCCTGCTGCCATAATTTGTTCTATTTTGTCGTCATTTTATAAGAGTAGGTGTCCTCTTTTCTTTTTTTATAGCAGTGGATATTTAATTTTGGAGCAAAACTCTTCATTCATAGTTTCCTCAGGAAAAAAAATGGCACTTTTATCTCTTATAGTTACAAATTCCAGGTAGATAATCTAGAACTTCAAATGTTGTTGTACATTTGGTTCAGAAAGTCACAGCTCTTATTTTAAATATAAGTGAGGCAGTAGCTGCTCTCACTGCTGTTTAAACTGGACCTGACTTTGTTCTCAAGACACTGAGAGCCTGAAGGTTGGTCACTTTGGACAGCCCAAAAAAGCCAAGGCATACTAACAATATAAGATAAAGATATTTCAAAAATACATTGAATACATTTTGATGTGTTAGGCTGGCTACATATGATATGAATACTACATCAATGTATTTTTTTTGTCTAACTGCAGTAACTTGTTACTAACTTTTAGCACAGTGAGCTCCTGAGGACTTGAACAGCAGCCTGTCTGAAGGTTTGTCTTCAGGCTCTGATACACTGGGAAAGTGGAAATGTCAAGTCTAGCAAAAAGTTGCTTTGTGGTTCTACTTGTTAGCATTGAGGCTAGCGCTTTTCAATGGAAACAGGAATTAGCATCCAGCTAATGAGACAGGCACAGTTAGCCCGATCCCACTGCCATGCCAGGAATGTGCAGGTAGAACTCCATGTTTACACAGTGGTCAGTTAATAATATATCAGCAAAACTTATGCAATGAGCTTAAGTTTAGCTTTAGCTAGCTAACTTAGCTAGTTGCTGTGCTACTGCTGCTGTGTCATTGCAAAGTGGAAAAGTTTGAGGAAGCAGAAGCAAGGCTGGGCAGGAGAACTACAACTTCCTGACTATAAAGTGGACGCACCGCCATGCTAACTTTCCCAGCATATTACTTTGGACATGAAGGTTAAAGATCACTGTCAGATTTAATTTGAGCTGATTTTAAACCGTATCAGCAGAACAGTTTAACAGCTACAGCTCCTTCTCTACACGGTCGACGCATTTCACAGCGCAGAACGTATTCAGATTAAGATTACATTGAAAAAAGACGATATTCTTAGTTTGCAGTCAAAAGTCCAACAGGCTGTCGGTGTCCAAATCCGTCTGGAGCTCAGTGTGACTCGGTTCTTTAAGTGCAACCTGCATGCAAATAGTTAATGAAATATAAAATATTTCCACTGGGTTCCCACCTCTCTTCCCATCAGTCCTTTTTCTCTCACTCCTCCAGTTCTAGGCTAAAAAAAATCTGTGCGCATTGGAAAATTTTTGAATGTGTGCAAATGTGTGTTTTTGTTTGTTTGTATGTGTGTGTGTGTGTGTGTGTGTGTGTGTGTGTGTGTGTGTGTGTGTGCATCCAGGACAGACTGAGAAAATGTCTTGTTGCTCCTCTACTCGTTCCTCGATGTGATGTCCTGGAGAAGAAAAGATGAGATAAAGTTTAGTTTAGTTTTCTTCGCTGCAGGTCGGTGAAATGAGATGAAACGTGTCGGACGCTGACTCACCTCCGTCTTCGCCTTCCTCCACTCGCCCATCGGCCCCGACTTCGTAACGACTGAGAGAGAGAGAAGAGCATCGGAAATGATTTAACATTCAGATGGCCGACTGAATGTGTTCGACTGCTAGCATCACAGTATTTGGACAGCATCGTATTGACAGTATGAACAGTATGGGGTTACTTTTGTGTCTTTATTACGCAATCAGACAGAATAGGTTTGAGAGTAAAACTTTCCACACTGCAATCAAAAAAATTTTTAATGGAAGTAAAATAAATTTGTGATTAAAAATGTAAATCCTAAACCTGTACTTTTAACATTTATGGTTTTTTTAATGCTTTTGTTTCAGGATCCCTCCCTGACCCATCAGTGTTGTTATCAGTATTCAATGTCAATACCAGTGTTTTTATAATGAAGCTGCAGATTACTGATATTTTGTGTCATTATTCAAAATCTTTAAATTTGACCATTTTCATACCAAAAAAAATCAAGCATTCCCCCAGAAATGTTCTACTTGTCAGGGTGGAAAAGTTAAATTTTTTAACATTTCATAATATCAGAGGTGGACAATACTGAGGAGCTGATATATGATATTTAATAAAAAGGCAGTATCGGCTTCATATATCGGTCTAACCTGATGTGATACTTACACATGAACGTTGTGATGGTTATAAACGCAGTAGATGCCACAGTCAAACCCCACAGCAGGCACCTGCAGGGAGAAAAGCTTCAGTGTCAACATCTGATTCATGGAAAATATTTTCAGAAACATTTAGCATATTCTGCTCTTTAGCACTGGTGAACCTGTAAAACAACATCTTAGTTTTTCAAGATGTTCAGCCTAGTTAAATCCAACCCGGTCTCACGGAAGTTTGTGAAATAGTCACGAAATTTAATCTATTGATTTGTGTACATGGACACGATTTTTCCATTTTTTTTGTGACACTCAGCACGACTTTCAAACTAATGTATTTCAGTTGGAAGTATCTTTCCTGCCTGCAACATGTTTTTATTTCTGTCAGTTGGGACTCAGGAAGTAGTGTGACATTTAAATAAAACAGTGGCGGATGGGCGTATACGTTTGCCTTTGATGCCGACAACCGGGGTTCGATTCCCAGAGTGTTCTCAACCGTAAGCCACATTTAAATTTTTAACAAACGTTTTTCTTATTTAACCATGACCAAACCATTTCTCTAACCTTAACCCAGTTGTTTTAGTTGCCTAACCATAACCGTAACACAAGTAGTTTTATTTGCCAAAACCTACGTTTTCAAATTCGTGGTGGAGGAACGTAATTCAGGTCGTGTTCATTTCACGAAAAAAATGGCAAAATGTGAGTGTACACGAAGCAATAGATAAAATTTTCGTGACTATTTCACAAACTGCCGTGAGACTGTGTTGTTCAATCACTAATACTGCTTAACTGCAACTAATTAAGACACTAAAGATACATTTCAGAACCCAAATCTGTTTTATTGGCCAAGTAAGTTTGTACATATGATGAATTCAGCTTGGTGGTTTTCTCCTGGAGGTCACATTAAACATAAAACAACACACAATTATAAATGAAGTAGTATATCATAAAAATAAAAGCAGGAATTAGGGAATAGGTCTCTTTATGAGGTAGTATATGAAGAAATAATAACAAGTATAAATGAAATAAGTATAGGAAGTATATAAAAACTGGAAATAGAAATTTAAGAAACTCAACATAATTCCTAGGGAATTTTGACAGCAGCTGTCAGCGTTTATATTCTTCAGATTTAATTTGCCCCTCTGATGCTTTTCATAATTTTTTGGGCAAATCATGACCCCGAACTCCAATGTTTTAATTAAAGGCACAAAGCAAATCACACAGCTTACACTGATTACAAGAGCGTTGCTGTCCAGTAAAACCTCGTATCTGTAAAATGTCTTTTCAGGAACTAAGAAAAATAACCTTGTTGTCAGCATGGAAAGGAAATATTAGTGATAATTATATTTAATCCCTTCAGCTGACGACTTGTTGGTCTCCTCAAAAATCCCCAAATCCACTGCTGCTTTCTGCTGTCAAAAAAAAAACTTCAGAAATGTTAAATATACGCTCACCTTGAGTACATGGCCGTGAAGATGAAGATGGTGAAGGTGAAGAGCAGAAGGGCCTTCATCGTGGTTAAGGCTGAAACACATGAACACACTGCAGTCAGCAAGACATGATCACATGATCAATAGAGACAGAAACTAAAGAGCGCTACCCGGATGAACATGAAATAAAACAATATGAAAGTACTGATGTGTTACAGTGTTTCCCCCATGCTAATGCTAATGCTAATGCTAATAATAATATTGCAGCTCACCTGTTTCCTCAGGTGAGATCGGAGGACAGCAGCTATTGGTGTAGAAGGCTGAGGGAGGCGGGACTTCTGAGAGGCCAGCCAGCGATTGGGTGAACTGCTCATGTGATTGACAGATTTCGGAGCAAATCTCCTCCTGGATGAGCAGCTTGGAGGGCGGGGTCTTTTTGTCAGGAGGGGGCGGAGCCTCAGTGTGGTCTGAAACAGCAGCGTGGGAACACAAATTTAGAATAAAATAAAAATGATGAAACTAATGAAAATAATAAAATAAACATTCAGAAATCATGTACTTCACCAAAAACATCTCTATTTTAACAATGAAAACCTTCAAATAAGAATATGAATATGAAATGAAATATGAAACAATATTTTACAAACAAAAATTCAGAAACACCAGAATATTTTCTCTTTTTTTTTTTTTAAATGAAACGCTTCTAAATATATATATTCTATATTTGAAGGCTTTCATTCTGAAACACTCTACCCCTTCTGAAAATATTTTTGCTACATGTAATTCAGCAGACTATATTTAAAAAATGAAAATGACTCAAAAAAATGTTTTCTCTTTGCAAAGATCTTAAAATGATTCATAATATGTATATTATTATTAGTATATTATAGTTATTCATAACTTTAATGCTGCCAATTATATTGGTAGAGTGGACATCAGTTCTTTTCATACAGCGACTCTTTTATTTTGGAATCTGATTTGATTCAATTTGATGTGGGAAATAGAAAAATACATAATAAATAAAAAACACAACAAATTTCATGTATATTTGTTGTGTATATTTTGTTGTTATATTCAGTGTTATTTAGTGTTACTTATTCAATCTGAGGTCAGACTAAGTTGCATTTACAGAGATGCAATTTAAATCACATTACAAACCGCCCATAGATGAGGTTTAAAGATTAGGTATTAGATGTGTGGAGCAGTAACAGGCAGCAGACGGCCCGATCCAACCTTCATTCTTCACCCACCGTATGTGAAGCTGCAGCAGCTGTCCAGCTCGGTGCTGCAGGGCTCGGTGCTGCAGGGTTCGGTCCAGGTGGGCTCGGTCCAGGTGGGCTCGGTCCAGGTGGGCTCGGTCCAGGTGGGCTCAGCCGGAGGCGGAGCGTTAAAAACCCCTCTGAACACTCTGCGGTCCAGCCAGGACTGGCAGCTCTCCGTCACGTCGCTCAGCAGGCTGACCAGAGAGCTGCGAGGCCGCCGCCGCCGCCGGAAGATCCTGAGGACAAACATCAAACACAACTCAAAACATGATTCAAACATTAATGAAACACAACTCAAACACGACTCAAACATTATTCAAACACGACACAAACACGACTCAAACATTATTCAAACACGACTCAAACACGACGCAAACATGACTCAAAACATGATTCAAACATTATTCAGACACGACTCAAACACGACTCAAACATGACTTGACTCAAACACGATTGAAACACGACTCAAACACGACTCAAACACGACTCAAACACGACTCAAACACGGCTCAAACACGGCTCAAACACGTCTCAAACACGTCTCAAACACGACTCAAACACGTCTCAAACACGTCTCAAACACGACTCAAACACGTCTCAAACACGACTCAAACATGACTTGACTCAAACACGACTCAAACACGACTCAAACACGGCTCAAACACGGCTCAAACACGGCTCAAACACGGCTCAAACACGACTCAAACACGACTCAAACACGGCTCAAACACGTCTCAAACACGACTCAAACATGACTTGACTCAAACACGACTCAAACACGGCTCAAACACGGCTCAAACACGGCTCAAACACGGCTCAAACACGACTCAAACACGACTCAAACACGGCTCAAACACGGCTCAAACACGGCTCAAACACGGCTCAAACACGGCTCAAACACGGCTCAAACACGACTCAAACACGGCTCAAACACGGCTCAAACACGGCTCAAACACGACTCAAACACGACTCAAACACTATTCAAACACGACTCAAACATTATTCAAACACTATTCAAACATGACTCAAACATTATTCAAACACGACTCAAACGTTATTCAAACACGACTCAAACACTCTGCTGAACGGCTGTCGGTGTCTGAAGTGGTTTTAGTGGCGTTCTGGTTTTCTGTTTCCTTCTGCAAACTACTAGCCTTCTTATCTTGCCTCCCTGTTATTATTACTGCAATTGTTATTATTTTTTCCCTCTAATTCCCTTAGTGTTATTATGATTATGGCTTTATTTTATTCCCTCCCCCTTTCCCCAGTTCCCCATCAAGAGACCTTCTGCCTCTTTCCAAGCTGTCAATGTAAAGAAGAATTTGTTCTTAATTGACTTGACTGGTTAAATAAAGTGTTTTGTTGAAGCACAGAAACTCAGTGAACAGGGTTTTAACAGGTTTGAAGGCTCTATGTCGTGACACTCACCCAAAGCATGAAGGGCCATGAAAACCTTTAATTGAAGCGACACAACGTAAAACACCAAAACCTCAGTTTGAGATACCATGATAAGAAGGATGTGTGAACCCAGTGAAGTCTGATAAAACCCTTGAGAGTCTGACCCGGAGACTCTCATCCTTATCATGCAGGCTTCCTGCTTCACGCCTACAGACTTTTAATAGACGTACTGAACCAACGTCATTATATTTCCATTCCATAGAGAGAACGCAAAAAGAGAAGGCGCCGTCTGTTTGATGTTCGGTTCTGGCTCATGTACGTAAAATGCAACAAGTTGTTTTTCTGCATAATCGATGCATGTGGGATGAATAGTTCTATCTAAACTAAGAGTGGAACAATTCAGTGTTTAAAACTGCCAATAGCCAGTGACTTTAGCACAGAGTGTAAGGAACAGCTGAAGTACTGAATCCCCAGTGGAGCTGCACAGTGACTGACAGGAGAAGATGGAGATTAAAGGACCGCTATTATAGGAATTAAAATTTTCCTCTATTTCTATACAAAAAGGTTTAATGAAGACATTGCTAAAATTTCATTTTGTTTGAGAGGTCAAATTTAAATTTATTGCATTTTCAAACCTCCATCCTTTTTTCCAGTCCGTTTCAGTCTAACTCCAGGAAACGCATCGCAGCTGGACTCGCTCCTGATTGGCTCCCTCACTAAAGAATGACTGAAATCCGCCCAATCAGGGTCCAGCATTTGCAGCATTTGAACTGAAAGCCTCCACTCAGCAGGTTGACCTCATTTGAATTAGAGGAGCCGCTGCTGTCGGCCAATCAGAGTCTTCCATTCGTTCAGTTTAACTCTTCAATTCAACTTTGAATTAAACTAGATTAATCTGCAGAACATCATGAAGAACATTATTCTGATCCTGAGACAGAGGGGATTTATAAACTGAATTAAGAAACTGAATCAAATGGAACCTTTAAACACTTTGAGAGTGACTAGGAGCAGGAGAATGTCTGTCAGTTATTAAAGAGCACAAAGAAACTCTTCTGATGTTGATGAGGAACTTGTCAACAACACGAGGGTCTCCTAGCAACCCGAACACATGACATCACACGCTGGCGACCGAACCCAGCAGATGTCAGACGCGAGGAATTTACACGGCTCATAACCCTGCGTCTCATGACCGAGTGGATCGCTCTGATAGGCTGCAGGGAATGACCTCATCTCTATAAACGGTGTGTGTGTGTGTGTGTGTGTGGGGGGGGGGGGGGGGGGGTATGTAACACCTGTCAGCAGTCTGGCATCTCGCTTAAAACCCTCTTGCATAACAACAACGGCAACATTTGGGTTCACTGCTGAGAAATGGAGGAGACTTGGTGTCTTTAGGCTTTGTTTTTGTTTTGTTTGTTTTGTTTGTTTTTTGTCATCACTCCTAATTTAATAACTAAATATAAAGTCATACACAAAAGTCTTAGGCACACTTAAAACAAAATCCATAAAGCAAAGATGCTTTCAAAAATGATGAAATTACGTTAGTAATAAAGTAAGTTTCTAAATATCAAAGAAATGTACTATAAAGAGAATTCTACGGACACGCAAATGCAGAAAACAAATAAACATCAAAGACAAATTTTATATACAAAAAACTAGGGTGCCTAAGACTTTTGCACAGCACTGTATATCAAAGTATGAAGTATTCATTCACCAAAATCATAAAAAACAAAGCAGAAACAACAGCAACACTAACAATAGTGAGAATCTTGATGCTTCATACTGAATAATGGATTGACTGTTTGGTATTATTGTTAGTATTGAGTATATGCAAATACCGTGAGTACTATTTGCAGCTGTCAATCACAGAAACTAAACTGACTTTCAAATACTTTCCTGCGGTTACTGAAACATTTTGGCGCTCGTTGTATCGTCCAAATGGTAAAACCAGTTGTCCAGTTGTCTAGTAGTTCGGTAACTCATTTTGTCGTTCATGTAAATAATACTGAATGGATTTTTGTTAAATTAAGCCAAACAAGATGTGTTGATGCTTCCTACAACATACAGAAATCACGTCAACTTCAGCTAAGGTCAGTTGTCTTATTTCTGAGATTGTGAGCGATCGTTATTCTAATTATTCTAAATATATTTGAAGAATACGACGACAGAACTCTTCGCGGTCTCACCTGACCAGGTTCTCCTTGTAGGACACGTTGGTCTTGGACGGGGTGAGGGACACGTTGCCGTCGTCGTCCCAGGAGAAGCTGTCCTCCGTCATGATGTAATACCCGTTGGTGAGGAGGCGCGGCGAGCGGCGGCAGCAGCAGGGGGCGCCGCCCTCCGAGGCCGACGAGTAACACACATAGGACGAGTCAGGAGAGAGGAGGGACAGGCCGAGGCTGAGGAGGCACAACCACACTGCGTCAAACACACTGAGCCGGTCTGACGGTACACTGACCAATCACAGAGGAGAGCAGGCCAGCAACCAATCACGACAGAGAGGAGGCGGGGTTTGGCTCAACAACAGCAAGCAGAGTGAACGTGGAGAAAGCTGCAGCTGCTTTTCTTTATCAACACAAAAACTCTCCTTTAGAATTGAAGGATTGCTTGAAGTTTATAATTGTAATTGCTTAGCTGATCTGTGTACTGTTCTAAAGGAACATTTGACAAGTCCTATAGGGGCTGTGGGGCCGGCCTATGAGGCGGGGTAAGACCACCGGAAAGAATCTGTGCTCCTTCTAAGAATCCTTCATGATCTCATCTAAATTGATTTCCTTTTGAAAGGAAGAGCTGAGGGAGTTCACTCTCCGAAAAGTTATAGCGCTATACATATTTTTGTCCGGTGAGGCCGACAAAAGGTCTTTTAAGTTGTGATTATCTTTGGAGAGGTAAGGCACACTTCATCGTATTCTGGCTGACAGTGTCACAGTGTGAGAGTGAATACTCAACACCAAGAAGTAACACCGCTTGATTCTGTGTTTCCTTCAGGGGGTAAAAATATCTTTCTATTTTACTTGATTTGGTTTTTAATGCAATGCATTTTGCTTGTTCTTTTATATGAATTTGAACTTTTTCACTTTGTCTCGATGCTTTTAATGTTTTATGTAAAGCACTTTGCGTTGCCTTGTTGCTGAAATGTGTTATATTAATAAACTTGCCTTACCTTGCGTTTAATGCTTTGCAAAACAGGAAGTACTGACTGTTCACACCCAATAATTTTTGTTTGTTTTGTTATGAAACACTTTTCAAAATTGTGTTACAAAGTGTTTACAATTGATTAAACAATAATAAATTAAATTCAATAAGCCAAGCTGAACAATATTAGTTTCATAATCTGAATCTTTTCTCTGATATTTCTCTGACATTAAGCTGTTTATATGGTTATCAGAAAAAGGAGACGCATCATCATTGCTGTTTCTGTGAACTCTTGCACACTGTGATGGATTGAAAACATCAATCAATCATTTCAAGTCCTTCAACTCATGAAAACTCTCCAGTGGACCGGCTCATTACAACTAATGTCAAACTAATGTTAAACACGTCCAATTAACCTCACAGTGTGATTAGGAAACACAGCAGTCCACTGGTTTTAATCACAGCATAAATACACCAATTAAACTTCATCAAAGTAACATAATCAGACTGAGCTGTTTAAACGAACCGCTTTGAACCTCAGTCTTCTCATTGCCCCAGGCCCAATCCACTGCCGGCTTTGTTTACATTGTGATTTATTGGAGCGAATATATTCTTTCACTTTGAAATTTGTCTGAGCTTTTGATATGTGGGCTGACCGCATATGACGACAAAACATGAGCTTTCCATATATAGGACAGTATATATACTGTATACACTGTCTGTTAACACAGGATTTAAACAGATGTATTTTGAGTTACGATGGGCTTTGAAATTTCCAAAACCCTTTATTTCCATCTACAAGTCAATCTCTTCAAGAGCATACCTAACATTTAGATGATCAAATATATTCTGTGTTACATCTTTAATATCAGAGAACTGTTATAAGAGGAGCCATTATAGACGTTTTGCTGTTATATACTGTAATTGTGTTGATGTGAAGAAACAGAAGCAGGTCCTCACCTCTGACACGACTCGTCTGCCAGCGGCTCTCTCCTTTTTATCGGTGAACCTGAATGACAGATAATAGAAAAGTAGAGTAGAAAAGTTCATGTATATTAAACTAACAACGCTTTATTACTGTATGTTGTGGTCCAGAAACACAGGTAAAACATGTTTGTCCTGTCTTCTTTTGATCCATATTTCTCTGTAAAACTCTTCTGGTTTTGTAAGTGCTTCCTAAATAAAGCTGACTTGACTTTATCAGTCGAACATTCCTGAGTCCAGGCTGGGAAACCACTTGAGTAAATCTACTGAACAGCTCAGACACGGCGGCCGGTCGGCTAATAAAACCTCAGAGCAGTGAGCTGGTGACGCTGAGACAGACCGGCTCTGTTTCCAAGATACTGTGAGGAACTTCAAAGTCAAAGTTTGGTTGATTGTCTTCTCAGAGACAAAGAGCGGATCACATTACAGTCTTTGTTTGTTGTCACTGGACCGACACAGTGCTGTGTGTCATGGAAGAGCCGGTAACGCTCCAAACATCAAGTGACACATTTTTTAAAAAAGTGTTTTGGGTGTTAGCATGTGTTCACACTACAGGGCTAAAAGATACTGACAAAAAATCAAATCGCGATTATTTGATAGAATATTGCAATTGCGATTTAAACTGCGACTCATATCATCACAAGTTTTTCTTGTAATACATTTTTTAGAACTTTAAAATAGTTTAAATTGTAAAAATTGTTTAAGTGATTTTGTTTGATTGATTGTTTTTATCATAGTTTCACTGTTATCTCTCTACCTGCATTACAGATAGTTATGGAATTCTGGACAAAAAAATCATATCTAGCAATTAAAATATTCTCAGCTTTGGGTCCGAGAGACAAATTTCATCAAATGGGGGTCCGTGGCTCTAATGTGGACTAGATTAGGGTCCTTGATATAAAATTCCTAGCAACCTCTGGGGGAAATGGCAGTAAATTATTGAATCGTGAAATTCTTTGGGGAATTGTCTGAAGAGTATGTGTGTCATTAAGTAGAAGGCCTATGTGCTATGGCCAGTTCACAATACAATGACAACTCACCATATTACTCACAATCAAGAACATAAGTGAGAGATTTCCCTCGAGAAGTCATTCTTCTACTTTAGGGCCCAAAATCACCCCTCACGATGGGATAGTATGGGTAGATTATACCTTTTCTGAATCCTTACAGTCCTGTGAGTATTCCAGTTTTTCATGTTTGTGTCTGTGATGTTCCTAGATGTCACAGTGCTCAAATAAAGACTATAGTTTAGGTGAAACATGTGGAAAAATGTATGTCACTGACATTTTGAAGAGCCCATGTGACCTCTTTATTTGTCAGACTGACTCACAACTGGGCTTGAATGAAAGCTAAGAAGCTGCCCTTTAAAAAATGATATCAAACACATTCTCATAAAACATGACTAAATGTCCTGAAGATGAGCCTGAATTAGGATATGCATCAGCACCTACAATCCAATTTAATGTAGGGGGTGGTTAACTTCATGAGCTGATTACTGTGACAAAGCTGCCATTCAGCAATGGTTATCACACCAAAATATCATCTACGGACATATACCTTTTCAAAATTTTTAACTAGATTTTGCCACCTTGAGTGGTACCGAAATCTGGTCTGGCCCATGGACCTGGACTATATAACCTGCAGAAGTTCGTCGGCCATGTTGGTGAGAAGCTCTGTCCACGGTTAGAGGAGCGGCACAGAAAGAGCTGTGTGGGAGGGAGGGAGGGAGGGAGGGAGGGAGGGAGGGATTGTAAAAAGCTGTTTTGTTGTATTTGATGTACTTGCTGACGTACTTGTAACGGCTCCGGAGAAGAACAGAGACATGTTGGTCTGCAGCCGAGTCTCTTCTGTGGACCTGGAACACACAGAGGCAGCAGACAGACATCAGGCTCCCACGCTGAACAACACACAGCTGACAGGAAAACAGCCGTTAACTGTTTGAGAAGATATCAACAGTTCTCACACCTTCTGCTGTCAGTGTTCAGCCTGTTTTCTACTTTTTCTCTACAGGAAACACTCAAGTAAAATCCCCCAAGAGAAAAAAGTGACAGACTTACAACCTGTGGTGGAAAGTAACTAAGTACATTTACTCACGTACTGTACTTAAGTACAATTTTGAGGTACTTGTACTTTACTTGAGTATTTCCATTTGATGCTACTTTATACTTCCACTCCACTACATTTCAGAGGGAAATATTATACTTTCTACTCCACTACATTTATTTGACAGCTTTAGTTACTTTTCAGATGGAGATTTGACACAATGGATAATATAACAAGCTTTTAAAATACAACACATTGTTAAAGATGAAACCAGTGGTTTCCAACCTTTTTGTCTTTTGACGTCTTACAAAAAGCAGTGTGTAGTCGGGTCACATTTCAGATGTCTATGAGTTGTTAACAGCTCCACCAAATAGTGATTTTTCCCTCTAAACCTCACATGGTTTCATTTCAATAAATGTTCAAATGATCCAATATTTCAGCAAAAATCAAAGATTAGAGAAAAAGTCCAAAAACTGAAAACAGATTTGTGTATCAGAACTTTGTTTTTTCTTCTTTCCTCTCCCATTAATCATCTCACGACCCCTCAGATTTATCCGGTGACCCTTTGGAGGGGCCCGACCCCTAGGTTGGGAACCACTGGACTAAACTAGCTAACTGTATATAAAGTAGTTCAAACTAGCTCCGCCTCCAGCAGCTACAACAGTAACATGCTGCTTACACACTGATGCTTCAGTATTAATAATCTAATGATGTCATATATAATAAAATATCAGTCAGAGGGACCAAACCACTACTTTTACTTTAATACTTTAACTACATTTTGCTGCTAATACTTATGTACTTTTACTTAAGTAGGATTTTTTCATGCAGGACTTTTACTTGTAATGGAGTATTTTTACATTGCTGTATTGGTACTTTTACTTAAGTAAAGGATCAGAGTACTTCTTCCACCACTGCTTACAACCAAACCAGTTACACAGTTTAACTTCAGGAACTGTTTGCACCTAAATTTAAACACATAACGAAATTGTTTGTCGTGTAAAGAAGAGGAAATAGAAACTGAAACATCCAGAGAGAGAAAGAAAGATAAAGAGACCGAGAACGAAAGAGAGAAAAAGGGGAGAAACAGAGTGGAAGTTCATTTCTCCAGAGGAGTAACCAAGTCAACTTTGCTCGAGTCCTAAATCCAGTCTCAAGTCTAAATGTAGATTACCAAGTCAAGTCCATGTCATTAATGTCAAGTCTCAAGTCTAAATGTAGAACAGCAAGTCAAGTCAGAACAAATCAAGAGTCCAGTATCAATTTAATATCTTAAAGAAAACTAAATATCTAGGACTTTTCAATGCAATATGGTTTTAATAGGATAAAAACTTGGTAAGAGCATCATGAGTTTGATTTCTAGAATCAGTTTCAACTTCAATAAATTCAATCATTCCATACAAATTCAGAAAACAGAATTTAAATTCAGTCGTCTGCTGGAACAAATCTCATCACTTTCAATCTAAGTCATTTACACAAACACAAGATCTCAAGTCAAGACTTTAGAAACCTTTTCAAGTCATCAGAGTACAAGTCAGAGTCAAGTCCCAAGTCACCAGAACCCAAGTCAAGTCCAGTCTCAAGTCTTCTCTTCATGCATCAAGTCAAGACTCAAGAGATTAAAACTGTGACTCAAGTCCAAGTCATGTGACTCGAGTCTCCACTTCTGCATTTTTCATAACTTAAAAATCAACACCACTTCCAAATGCAAACAAAATGTTTTTTCCCTAATTTCAGATCCTCAGAACGCCCCCTCCTCCTCCTCCTCCTCCTCCTCAATAAGGTTATTCTCTGGATTATGGATTATGGATTATGGATTAAGCGTCAGGATAATCCAGCAGGTTGATCAGTCTCAGTCTGAGCAGTCGAGGATTTTCTGAATTAGGAGTCTGAATCTAATCCAAACCATGCGGACTGGTTTTCTAACATGAACGTTTCTAACATCACGGTTCAGAAGTGCAAGATATCTCAAAACACACACACACACACACACACACACACACACACACACACACACACACACAGCTAACTCTTTTCACATCTTACCCCAAACTCGTTCCTCTCAAATTCCCTTCTGACAAAATCCTCTCTGTTCAGACTGAAGTTTCAAACCAAACGGCCCTGAACAGTTTTCTGCTGCTTTCTGTCCGACATTTTCTGCAACTGGAGGAAAAAAAAAACAAAACAAAAAAAAACCGTCTGAAGCCTGAGAAAACTGCCGAGGAAAGAGAAGGAAAACAGAGCGTGACAGTGAGGTCACACTTCCTGTTAACCCCGTCTTCCCCAGCAGGAATTTCAGCCTCCGGATCATCCTGCAGCTTCATTCAGACTGTGTGTGTGTGTGTGTGTGTGTGTGTGTGTGTGTGTGTGTGTGGAGCGGGTTTCATCTGTTTCATCACACCTGGGGATTCAAACCAGCAACCTTCCAGTCTCAAGCTCCTCTAACTGATCCATGTTGACGCCATTTTGGCTCCAGCAGACCCAGCTGACTTCAGAAAGAACCTTTCTTTCTTTTTGTTGTTGTCGTGGTTTGTTCCATCTGTTTTGGTAACTGTCTGCTTTGTTGATTGTGTCTGTATGACTTTAGTATTATGTCTGTAGAATATAAATAAAATGACTGAAAGAAAGAAAGAATGAAAGAAAGAGAGAGAAGGAAAGAAAAAAATAAGGAAAGGAAAGAGAAAGAAAAAGAATGAAAGAAAGAGAGAAGGAAAGAAAGAAAGAGAGAAGGAAAGAAAGAAAGGAAAGAAAGAAAGAGAGAGAGACAAGGAAAGAAAGAAAGAAAGAAAGAAAGAAGATATCTAAAACAGACTGAAGTCCTTGGAGGAAGTGACTCTTCTTCTCTGCCTCCAACATGGAAATCTGCACTGTTTGTTTTTTTTGTTCTAAAGTGTGTTAACAATAATAATAATTATACTACTAATAATACTAATTATACTACTACTACTACTAATAAAAATAATAATAATAATAATAATGAACTTTATTTATATAGTACTTTTCAAAACAAAGTTACAAAGTGCTTCACAGTGGCAAAAAAAAAAGAAAAGAGTTATCTAAACTACTTAAAAAAGTAATATCAATATGATATTTACTGTATATATAAGAAATAAAGAGAATAAAAACAGGCTACATTTAAAATGAGACACAGCGGTCTCAGTCAGACTTCCAGAACTTTCTACCATCAGAAGAGCAACGTCAGAGTCTGAAGACCGACGAGCCGCCAGCTGATTATTACAACTTTCATTTCAAAAATCTAAAAAATTTTGCACCGTTGAGTTCAGGGGGATTTTTTTCAGTCTGAAAGCCGAGATGTTTTGGTTCTAAACTCCACAAGCCGCCGGCAGCTGACGCTTTTATTTTGTTAAGTGAGGGATGAACGGAGAGAAAAGAGATGAAGTGGGTCAGACAGACTGAAACTGAACTGGGCTTCAAACAGAGACGCTCTGTGTTCCAGAGACAGAGGGGGGCGGAGTGTGTGTGTGTGTGTGTGTGTGTGTGTGTGTGTGTGTGTGAGTGTGTGTGTGTGTGTGTGTGTGTGTGTGATTTGTCAGTTAATACAGTATCCGTTGCTGCAGGCCTCCTGGTTTAAATTCTGTGATGTTGTTTGTTTCTCTCTTGTTTCTGTTTTTACCTCCTGTGTAAAGACCCTGCTCATTAAAAAAAAACACGGTAACACTTTCTATGAAGCCAGTGTCTATAATACATTATAATCATACTTATAACACATTATAATCCCATCATAATGCATTATAAGTATAGTTATAATCATGAATAGACAGTTATAATGTTTTATAACATTATAAACACATTACTTATAATCTGTTATAAAGCTTTTTCATTACCACTTAAATGAAAAAGCTTTATAACAGATTATGAGTAATGTTATAAAACATTATAACTGTCTATGCATGATTATAACTATATTGTAATGCATTATGATGCCATTATAATGTGTTATAAGTATGATTATAATGTATTATAGACACAGGCTTCATAGAAAGTGTTACCAAAAACACACACACACACACACACACACACACACACACACCTCTAACCTATTTCTATTGTTGAATTATGTACATTTGTATTTCACAGAAAAGCACCGATGTTTTGATGCTTTCTGTCCGATCACCGGCCTGAACCTCAGGGGCGGACTTAGTGATTTGGGGGCCCTAGGCAAAGGCAAGCATGGGGCCCCCCCTGAATCCCAACCTTCACCCTTTTCAATCCATCTTTTTTCTGCCTTCAAGTTGGGGTTTGACTTGTGAATTTCTTTTAAATTGATGAGAAATAAGCTGATATTACTTGATATTCTTGTCTTTTGTGGGGCCCTCTGGCTGCCGGGGGGCCTAAGGTTGCCTGCCTGACCGCCCCTGCTCAGCCTCATGGTGTGTTTGGGTCCATCGTGGTTCATGTGTGTGTGTGTGTGTGTGTTGCTGTGTGAGGGAGCTAAAGGGTTAAACACTGTGAGGCCTGGCAGCTCTCTGTGTGTTTTGTTTGGACCGGCTGCTTTGTTGGAAGCAGCAGAAATACAGAACGATCCTCCTCTCCTCTCCTCGCCTGGTGCAGGAAGTACAAACTATTTGCATTCAATCTTCTGTAAATATTGTTGCTCATAAAAGCGGAAAAAAAAAAAAAACACAGTGAACAATTCAACTGAAGGATTTTCCCTGTTCAGCTTGTTTCAGAGCCGGAGGCTGCAAACGCTCCAGTGTTTCACAAGAAAAAAAAAAAAAAAAAAATGAGAGACAGGACAGAAAAAATAGACTTGATAATAGATTTTGTAAAGCAGAAATATGTTTTGAGAGCTGCTGGTCTGGATGGAAGCCAGACTGAGGCTCTCTAACTGAACTGATCTGATCTGATCTGATCTGATCTGATCCCTCCACTCAGAGCTGGGGACTCGAGTCACATGACTTGGACTCGAGTCACAGTTTTAATCGCTTGAGACTTGACTTGCTGCATGAAGAGAAGACTTGAGACTGGACTTGACTTGACTTGGGTTCTGGTGACTTGGGACTTGACTCTGACTTGTACTCTGATGACTTGAAAAGGTTTCTAAAGTCTTGACTTGAGATCTTGTGTTTGTGTAAATGACTCAGATTGAAAGTGATGAGATTTGTTCCAGCGGACGACTGAATTTAAATTCTGTTTTCTGAATTTGTATGGAATGATTGAATTTATTGAAGTTGAAACTGATTATAGAAATCAAACTCATGATGCTCTTACCAAGTTTTTATCCTATTAAAACCATATTGCATTGAAAAGTCCTAGATATTTAGTTTTCTTTAGGATATTAAATTGATACTGGACTCTTGATTTGTTCTGACTTGACTTGGTAATTTACATTTAGACTTGAGACTTGACTTGAGACTGACTTAGGATATTCTAAATATATAAATTATATTTTCAATTATAAATTATAAACCATATTCCCTTCATTCCTACTGTTAGTTTTTTTTTTACATGTCTGTATCTTCATGTTTCCTGTCAGCTGCTCACCAAGTCAACTTCTTCCATATGTAAACTTACTTGGCCGATAAAACTGATTCCGATTCTGAAATATAAGAATATTTCAGCTCAAATTGCCGCTCTTTCTGTTTTCAGTGAACAGAATATCATCAGAGCAAAACCACACATCTGTTAAAGTCTTTTTTTTTTCCAAGAACAAAAGACAAGAAGGTTTATTCTCACGAAGCCTTCAACTCTTCAGCTCTCTTGCATTTTTCTCCTCCATTTTGCTGTTAAAAGGATTAGTTTCCTTCAGTCTGAAGCTGCAGCCTGAAACCAGACTTCAGACTTCAGAGTCCACAGCAGGTTTCCTGAGGAAGTGACAGAAACTCGATCTCTTCCTCCGCTCACTTCTGACTAAACTGTTTTTATGCAGAAGGCAGGCTGCTGTCCACCGATAAAACAACAACAACAACAACAACAACAACAACAACAACAACAACAACAGAATATCTGCAGTTTGGTGTCTGTTTGACTTTTCATTGGACGGTTATTGAACAACTTTCAACAACTTTTCTTATTATTATTTTTCTTATTTTCTGGATAATTATGCTTGTTGGATTTCATTTGGTTTCTGCCGTCATGTATGTTAAATTATGCATAGTGAAATGTATTTTTCCTTTTCATGTAATATTTGACTGAAAAGTTTATCTTCACACATAAAAACACAGGGGGAAATTAAAAACTATAAATTGTAAACACTTACATATCTAAAAATACAAAGAAATAAATAAAGATTATGAACAATAATCAGATAAGAGAAAACCGACGCTGATGAAAAATCACTCTTGTATTTCTATAATATTAAAGTATAGTGAGTTTATAGTGACTTTATGGTACTTTATGGTATTTTTATCTCCTATGGTGTCAATATAAAATACTTTAATATTCCAATAACATCATTAGAATATTCCAATATGGAGTTAAAGTGTCTGTGATACTCAGTAGTGAGTTTAAAGTGACTTTATTGTACTTTACAATGTTTTTATTTTCTGTGGTATCCCTATAATATTCCTATGATAGATTCCAAAAATATATACAAAATATATGAAAATAAAATAAAAGTTATTATTATTTTTTATTATTATTATTATTATCTATGGTGCTCAATAGTGAATCTATAGTGACTGTATTGTACTTAATGGTATTTTTTTTTATCTCATATGGTATCACTATAAAATTACTATAATATTCCTATAAGATCATTATAATATTCCTATAATATTCCTGTTAAAGTGTCTCTGAATTGATATTTTTTATTTTCTGTGGTATGACTATAATATTCCTTCCTCAACAGTATCCTTTCAGATTTATTATAAGATCACTCTCTCTCTCTCTCTCTCTCTCTCTATTTCTTTTTTCTTTCTCTCCATCCTGGACTGGACTGGTACTGGAGTGATGCTGCCCGCTGCTTCCCAGCATGCCTTGCAGCCTGTGCTGGAGCTGCTGATGCTGGAGGAAAACGCGTAGCAGGAAACAGACAGACCGACCGAGCCAATCAGCTTCAGCCTCATTAACATAAAGCAGCAGGAGAAACCGCTGCAGTGTTACAATAATAACCTGATATTATATTATATTATATTATATTATATTATATTATATTATATTATATTATATTATGTTATTCCTGTAGGGGCTCACAGTGAGTTTAAAATGATCTATAATGGCTTTACTGCACTTTATATTTTTGTTTTCTGTGGTATCACTATAATATTCCTATGGTATTCCTATGATATTCTCTCTATAGTGCGTTTATGTATTGTTTATCTCCTTTGGTATCACTATAATATTCCTATAGCGTCTTATAATGTGTCTACGGTATTAAATCGTACGTTTATGGTGAATTCGTCGTACTTTACACAATTTTTATCCTCTATATTATTCCTATAATATTCCTACAGGGACTTGAAACGTGTCTGGGATATTTGTATTGTATCCCTCTAAAATGTATTACATTACTGCAAGGCATAAATCATTATATACAATAATGTTTTGCATCTAAAGAGATTAATTAAACTTGCATTTACAGTAATAGTGCATAATCTAGACTGAATAATGAATAAAGCAGATTAAACCGGATAAGAGAAGCACTAAAAGCTGCTGTCAAGTGGAACAACAGCGACTTAATTAGCGTTATTACTACAGAATAAACTATTTTATTACATAAAACGATATTGCGTTCAAAACTAATTCATTCAATTCGCACTTTCCATCAGCTTTAACGTGATTTGTTTTTTTTTTACGACTTCATATTTTCAAGTTCATGTTTGTTGAGTCTACTGAGAGACAAAGAAACAGAAACATGAAACAGTTTGGAGACTTACAGGCTGCTTCCGCTGCTGGTCTCTCTTCAGGAAGACAAAACTCCTCTCAGCTTCTCCCCCTCTGTCCTCTTCTTACTTCTTTAGACTTTTTTTTTTTATTCTGAAATATTTATTCAAATTGATAAAACCACAGATCAAAGCGAGCCTCGCGCTGCCCGTCCTCTCTGCCTGGCCAGCTGACTCTCCGCCTCGCCCACAGCGGAAACACCACAGCGCTGTCAAGACAGCAACAATTCACAGCACAGCTTCCGGTCACTCATTTCAAAGTAAAAGCATCACTGACAGACTTTTTTTTTTGTTTTTGAGTGTTTGTTTTTGTTTTGTTTTTTAGTAGTAAAAGGTACTAGAATTAAAATACAGACACATTTAAACAGGAATCTGTACAAAATTAAAATACAATTGTTTTTTTTTTTTCCAGCGAGTCCTTGTGTGTGTGTTTATAGCCATACAGGCCTATGCAAGATGCCATACATATAGCTTACGTAATGTGGCTGCCAAAAATACATAAAGTCTAGATCACAAAGCCTATTACTGACAACTTAGGACATCTACTATTTTTATGGACTTACTTTCATGTGATGTCTGTTAGCCTGAGATTTATACAATTATATTGTTTTGAAAAAAAATATTAGTATAATAATAAATTTGATGTTTGTGTTTTTATTTGCTTGTTAAAGCACTCAGTAAATTCTGTTTTAAAAAAACACTATACAAAAAATTATTACGAACAAGTCAATTTTAACTGATTTGCCCTGTGCTTACATACATACATATAATATAATATACATACTCACCATATATATATAAGCATAGAAACATACA
>NW_027280655.1:20000-35000 GCF_046629955.1 Centroberyx affinis | reverse complement strand
GCTTGTCCAGGTGGCTCTGCAGAGACACACAGTCAACAAGACCACATAACACAACGTAACTTCACCTGATGCATGAAGAGAAGACTTGAGACTGGACTTGACTTGGGTTCTGGTGACTTGGGACTTGACTCTGACTTGTACTCTGATGACTTGAAAAGGTTTCTAAAGTCTTGACTTGAGATCTTGTGTTTGTGTAAATGACTTAGATTGAAAGTGATGAGATTTGTTCCAGCGGACGACTGAATTTAAATTCTGTTTTCTGAATTTGTATGGAATGATTGAATTTATTGAAGTTGAAACTGATTATAGAAATCAAACTCATGATGCTCTTACCAAGTTTTTATCCTATTAAAACCATATTGCATTGAAAAGTCCTAGATATTTAGTTTTCTTTAAGATATTAAATTGATACTGGACTCTTGATTTGTTCTGACTTGACTTGCTGTTCTACATTTAGACTTGAGACTTGACTTGAGACTTGTGCTAAGGAGGTTTTTTGTCACTGAATTTCCAGGGTAGAGGCTATTCAGCCAAAACTCTGCTGTTTAGTTAGTCTTTACTTAAAACCCACTTTTACAGAAAGGCTTTGTCATAGTATTTATAGTATTTCTGTCGGTTTTAATTCATTTTTATCAGTTTTATTTTATTGCTTTTATTATAAACTGTTTTATTTGGTGTCTATGCTTCATGTTTTATTTATTTGTATCTTATCTATGACAATGTTGGACTCCTGAGTATGTTGTACTCTTTTATCATGTTTTGTAAAGCACTTTGTAACTTTGTTTTGAAAAGCGCTATACAAATAAAGATTATTATTATTATTATTATTTAATGGGGTTCAGTTATTGCAAAGCGACGAAGAAATCATGCTGATTTAGAGATCTTTTTCACTGTGGGTTCTACAGTAAAGTGATGAGAGCCAGAGAGGAAACCACTGGTTCAGTCCAGCAGGTGGAGCCAGAGTCCAGTCTGCTGAAACGCTCCTCTCTCCTCCTGTGTCCCGGGGCAGTGAACACACCTTGGTCTCCTTCAGCGAGGACTTGATCCCGTCTCTGTGTTGATGCATCTGGTCGACATGGATCCTCCAGTCCTGCAGACACACAGCCAGACCAGGTTCCTCTGAGCTCATTCAACAACAACAATAACAACAACAACAACAACAACAACAACAACAACAACAACAACAACAACAACAGCAGCAACACTGATGGAGAACATGGGAAATTAAAGCAACAGTCTCATTTTGTCATATTGCCCTTGAATAGCCTGTAGGAGTGGATCTGAAACACCTGAATCTCCCTTAAACCCATTTATACAATAAAGCCTTTTCATAACTTGACTTGCATGTTTTATACTGAACTTGAGTAATTTACTTTATACATACATTTACTTGTTTCCATGCTTATATATTCACTTATTTATAATTATATCTTATGAGGATTAATATGTAATTTATTTGATTGTATTTCCCTCACTACTGCTGTATTTGTTTTCCTGTTTTATTGCCCATTCATTCAACACTTTCTTACTTGTTTTGAAAAGTGCTATAAAAATAAAGTTTAATATTAGTATTCCTCTTCTTCTTCTTCTTCAGTTCAGTCTTTATTATAATTCCAGAGGGCAATATGGTTTGCAGCAAAATCAATGACAAACAACAATACACATAAATACACAGTGTAAGCATATAACAATCATTGAAAATGAATAAAAAACATCACTCTTCTTAGCAGTAGTAGCAGGAGTAGTTGTAGTAGTAGTAGTAGTAGTAGTAGTAGCAGCAGAACTAGTGGTAGTAGTAGTAGTAGTAGTAATAGTAGTAGTAACAGAAGCAGTAGTAGTAATAGTACTAGTTGTAGTAGTAGTTACTACTACTAGTTAGTACTATGTTTTTATAATGATAATGTACCCGAAAAACATTTTGTCTTTACATCCTGCTTTAGAACCAAACCAACAGACAGAAGCAGAAGCAGAAGCAGAAGCAGAAGCAGAAGCAGAAGCAGAAGCAGTACTGCCCTTCAAGCTGCTCTGGTACTTCAAGTTAAAGTAGAAAAACTGCACAGAGACTCTAATCTGGTGCTCGTTGCTTTATGGACCGCTTATAGATCTGACTTCCAGGATCCTCCTCAGAGGATATTGAGTTTTCGGGCCTCCCTCTCCTCTAACGTCCCGGCCCCACCTCACGCCTCCTCACAAACTTTGAATTGAAATCGACTTCTCCCATCGACTCGGCTCCCTTGGTATCTAATGTGAATGTAGGCCGCTGGCCCGAGACTTTTTCCTTCTCCTTTTTTATTAAATTAATGCCACAATAACATTTCCGCTTGTTGTTCAAAACTTGTTGTTTGGTTTATAGAATAACAACTCAGACATAATCGGAAACAGAAACACTGATATGAGGTCAGCTTTGTCGTTTCAGCTTAAGACATGATCAATAAACCCCCATGGGAGAGACAATACTGCTGATCAATCAAAGTATTTGCAGTGAAAAAACTCCCATGCAGACCTATACTCACCTACTGGAGGATGTTTAAGATGCATTTTGGAATTACATGTTTGGGGTGGCTGTGGGGGGGTTTGACCCCCAGACAGCAGGACAACATGTTGTTCCAGAGTTGGGGGTGTCGACTCAACTCCACCAAGTACAGAAACTTTGGGGAGCAGCTCCAACAGTTTCCTTCATATTCATTAAGCTTCATTTAAACTGCACCACCTGCTGGAACTGATCCTGGAACCAAAATCCCCCACCCCCAACATCTACCACAAAACCACCCCACAGGGCAGCCTGGGACCTGCTCAGGCGGGCCGGTACCTTGTTGTCAGTCCGGATGGTGACTTTGAGCTGCGGCAGGACTCGCTCCACCTCCAGGTTCCACTCTGCAGCGTCCACCGTCGACTCCAGAATCACGTCGGGTTTGGAGGACTGATCCGCATCCTGTCAGCGGCCCGGGACAGAACCAACAACACAGTCAGTGAGGATCTGGTTTTGTCTTCTATGGCCCGGGCCCGGCTCCCTAAACACATCTGAACATGAACTTCATCTTTGTACTAAGCTGCTTTTTGGGTAATTTTCAGATCAGGACCGGGGTCAGTTTGCTTTCAGTTCAAAATGTAACTGACACCGCATTCCACATAATAATAACTTTTATAATTTCTTGATAGATTGGACATCAGAATTAATTAATTTTTCATGAAAATATGCCACCCTACCCATTATGAATACTAGAATCAGGTACTTTGTATCAATGTAAAACTTGCTGACTCACTAATACAATGGACTGAGTTTGTAATTCATCATGTAGAGCAACAGAATTCAAAATTATAAGACAGCATTTTGAAGCGATTTTCTGAACTGATTGAAAGGTGACTGGCTCCAAACCTCGGTTCAGATTGTCCCAAACAGGGAGCCGTCACTCATCTGAGCTAACAAGATGCTGCCGGCTAAATGTGAAATTAAAGTGTTGAAAAACGGTTCAATGTGTCATGTGACTGAACATATAAATGAACTCACAGTGTGAGTGGTCCGGGACTTCAGGGCCTCCAGGTCGATCACATTCTCCTCCTCATCGTCCGGCTCCTCCTGAGTTTAGAGAAAAATACATATTTATAAAAATACATATTAATGAACTTTATTTGTACAGCACTTTTCAAAAGAGAGTTAGAGTTAGTTAGCACTTTAAATACAATAAAACAATAATAGAAAAGCCAGAAACAGATTAAAAACAGGGTTAAAAATAAAAAAAAACAGGCAAATCCTGTTTGAATAAAACAGGGAAAATCTAATTCTGTAAGTAAGTATCACATTTATTGAAGTACTTAACTTATTTTATAGCAAGTATACAGTTATTGTGTTAACAAATATCAGGAGACAAAGCTCCATGCACTACAGTATACACACTATACACACTCAAATAGATGGTAACATGTGTAGGGCGAGGGCTGCTGAGGAAGAGGAAGCTGAATGAACTCAACCTACGATCATCTCTTCCTCCACTTTACTGAGTGTCAGTTCTGCGTCGTCTTCCATCACAGACTCTTCTTCTGTGGTTTCTGTCGGGTAGTTTGGCCTGAGCGAAGGAAAAGGACAGGAAGTCAAGACATCAAAACCAGGTCTATCAACACCAGCCAGGCCTTCAGGTTAGACCGGGACAGGGTCAGAGACAAAAAGCTGGATCAGTGAAGACAACAGGGGAGAGAGATTGGATCGAACATCCCAGTAAATAGAAAAGACAAAACTAACATATATTTTTGTTAAAAGTGTCAAACGTCACGCAAAAAAATGTATTGCACTGTTATGGAAAACGGTTCACAGACCAAGCACTAATCAATGGATAAGACGGATGTTATCAAGCCTTCCATTAGAAAGGATAAATTACATATTAAAAGCTAAACAGCGTATATTTGGGAATATATGGATGCCCTTCATTAATTATGTTAAGGACTTAGATTTAACAGATGATCTAATTTTTAATTTTAATTGACACATTTTTGTGGACAATGCAGTTTCTGAGCTTGTAGAATTTTTTTTTCTTCTTCTAAATACTTGTTATATTTTTGTATCTATTGCAATTAATATACTCCATTTTGTTTAGATTGCCATTTGTTAAAACAGGATGAGCACTCTTGTTGTTGTTTTTTTGTTTTGGTTTTTTTTGTGTTAATGCAGCAATTTTATGTTGTATTTTATATTATATGAATGTAAAAGGCTGTATTTCATGGTGTTGAAATATTGTGGGGGATAAAAAAAAAAAGTGTCAAATGTCAAAAGTGAGAGGGGAAAGTGTTCAGCACCTCCTGAAGGAGAAGCCTCTCTTCTTCAGAGCCTCCTCAGACAGGCGGTCCAGCACAAAGCAGACGTGTTCGCCGGATCCAGACTTCAGCTTGGAGGGAGGGAAGTCCACCTTCACACCCTGGAGACACACTGAGATTAAAGATGTCTGCTGCACTCACAGATCTGACTCCGGCTCAGTCTGCTCACTACTTAACCGAGACTAATAACAAATAACGAGCAAGCGAAAGCACCGACCCTGAGTCTGAGGTCAGGATTATAATCAATCTTACATATTTTATTCATTCTTACATATTTTATTCATCTATCAAGTTACAGAGTGTCTGCAAGTTTCATCAAGTTTAATTTGAGACTTTTTAAAGATCTTTTTTTTTTTAAATGTCAGTTAGAATTAAATATAAGTGCAAAAATGAAAACAACTGTAATCCTGCCAGGATAAAGGTCAGAGCAGCGAGGAAACCGCAAAATTTTCATGATCTCTAAAGCTGAATACAAGACTTCAGATGCTTTATTCAACTATAATCAAGACGTTTTTAGACCTTGAGTTTAGATAATGTAAGTTCAAACATTTAAGACTTTTTTCAGGGACTTGCAGACATCATGAGTTACAACACAGTGACTATATTAAAAAGGCTCTTCTTCTGTTGTTCTTCTGTCGATTTATCTGTGTGATCCGTTAAGTTACAGACTGTCTGCAAGCTTCACCAATTTAAATTAGAGACTTTTAAAGACCCTATTAATGCCACTCAGAATGACATATAAGACCAATTTTGCAAGTGAAAATGAAAACTGTAAACCTGCCAGAATTAAGGTCTGTGTGACCGAACTGATTTCTGACTGGAAAAACATCACAGCGAGGAAGCTGCGACCCCATCTCTAAAACTGAATTCAAGACTTAAAATTCTTTATTTAACTTTTATTCAAGACCTAACACAACCTTGAGTTTCGATAATATGACTTAAGACACTTTATACCATAGTCTGGGTGAATACTCGATTCTGATTGGCTGCAGGGTGTCCATTAATTCCTGATAATGGACACCTACTAAGTAGTTCCAGTGAAACTGTCTGTTCACCGTTCTAAATTAATGTGCTGGCTACGTAGCATCAGCCTGTATCTAAAATGAGTAACCATAGCAACAGGGACGCAGTCAAAGCCTCCGTTTACAATTTGTATGTTTGTGAAAATCTTGATATTGATTTGGGGACAGTGACATGGCTGGATAGCTAGCTAGTCTTGTTGGTAAACATACTGTCAAATTATATTTACTGTTTGTTATGGACTTTGAATGTTGCTAGCATAACGTTAGCATAACGTTAGCATAACGTTAGCTTTCTGGCTCATAGCTGAGCCAGAGGGTTCTATGAGCTGAGCGGACTAGAAATATCTCCTGCTGCCAAGTCCTATCTAAGGTTCGTCCTATTTACTGGAGCAGTGTTCTTTTGTTTTGTTGCTGAGACTGAGACACAGCAGGTCTTAACAGAGTGGAGTTAGGGTTAATTTATATTTCTGGGTCAGAGTCTCTGTAGTTTCACCGTAGATCTTTACGTGCAAAAACGCGACCGTGCGCAGAGCGATGGTGAAGTGACAGAGAAGACAACATGGAGCAGAAGAAGAGAGACGAGCTGAGGAGGTTCAGATGTTCCTCTGGACCACAGATCATCTCCCGGTTATAAAGACACCAGAAGAACTGAAACATCCACAACAAGAGTTTCACTACGACTTCTTCTGTTACTGCTTCTGTGTGAAGAAAGCTCCACACTGACATCTAACATCAGGGTGTCCAATTCCAGACAGCATATGACCAAAAAAATCACAATCATATACCAATATATTTCATCCTGTGCTGTTTTCACTTAAGTTTCTCATAAATTAACAATCCTCCATCTGTCTTTTTTAAAGTTTAATATCGCTTTTAACTTAACATGTAATTGATTTTCTTCCAGTCCCTGCAAATGGATGATAGCGCACCTATTTTTGAGATTCAAAATTCGTATCCAATTCAAACTTACTTTCGTCCGTGTCGGTGTATTCATATACTCAATATTAACCCTTTATTAACCCTTCCTGTACCTTCACTAGGGCTGGGCGATATGGACCAAAAATCATATCTCGGTATTTTTAGGCTGAATGGCGATACACGATATATATCTTGGTATTTTCTACGAAGTGGGCTAAATGTTCAGTTGTAAGTCAAAGCCACATGTGAGATGTCACAAAGCACTTTTATTAAAACAAGACTGTGATCAAAATAAAATGCAAAGACAGGGTTTCCTTCCCTGTTTTAGAACAGTCTCGTAAGTTCAGGAAATGACATCACTTTACTGTAACGCAGCCTTTAAAACCAGGAAAAGACACTTATGCCATATCACGATATTACGATATGCAAAATCTAAGACGATATCTAGTCTCATATCACGATATCGATATATAATATCGGTATATTGCCCAGCCCTAACCTTCACAATGTTACAGATACTTGTAAGAAGTGCAGGCTATGTACTCAAAGCTCTTATTTTTCCATTTATCAGCCAATACCGATTCTCTACATGAAGTAACTGTCGCCCAAAGTGGGATTTAAGGCTTCCTGCTTCTTGTTTGTAACTAAGTTCGTAACTTAGTGTAGATATGAATATACGTCGCTTAGCTTTCGGTTGGGAACTCCGTATAAAAATGCCAGTAAACACCGGAAATTAGTATATTTCCGGTGAATAAGTGATGGAGTGGCCGGAATTGGATACAGTTCCGTTAGTGTTTGGTTGGTCTAAGCACAGAATCACCAACGTAGAACTATAAACTATAAACCGCCAGAGAGAGAAGTGTCTCTGCTGAGCCTCACTCACAAAAGCCCGGAGCTCGGCCAGGATGTTGGACACGGTGGCGTTGGGCTCGTCGTACTCCTGAGGCTGCGTGAACGGCCGCCCCGCCGCGTTGATCAGCCACGCCGCGATGATGGTGAACATGAAGAACTGCTCGCCGGGGTTGGAGGCCATGTGCGGACTGGAGACAAAGTAATGTCTGGAGGGGAGAGAGGAGACGGGGGGGGGGGGGGGGGAGATCATGAGGAGGAGAGCGGCTTGATCATTATCAGTTAGTTGAAATGAACTTAACCGCTGGCTAAAAACCAGCAGCCTGTTGCACCAGTTAAACTTAAAGGGAACTTTAAAAGTGAAATAAAGAGGGTTTTATTTCACTGGTGTTTTTAGCCCTGCTTACTATGTACTTTAAGTCACTTTATTTACTGTCATTGCACAATCATTTTTTGCATTGTGAAATTATTTATTTATCTACAGCATGAGCACTCTCCATATGTACAGGACCTTGTAGTTTAACGTTTTTAGTATCTTATGTTTATGTACAGTGCAGTTACTTTATACAGGTCAATTTTTATTGTGTGTAGTTACATTTTTATTGTGTGTATTTAATTGTGTGCTGTATTTAAGCTACTGGCTACCTAAATTCCCTCTGGGATTAATAAATCTATCTATCTATCTATCTATCTATCTATCTATCTATCTATCTGATATGGGAATTCAAATTTTCCTCTATATCTATAAGCATATGTTCAAAGATGTGTAATGAAGATGTTAAAATGTGATTTTGTTTGAGTGGTTAAATTTAAAGTTATTGTATTTTTAAAACTTCATCCTCTTTTCCAGGTAGTTTCAGACTAACTCCAGGAAACATCCTATGCGACCATGGAGACCGAGGTTTTAACTTAACATTGTTCTTCACTACCTTATAAATCACATCTGTGACAGAGAACACTTTTTGTAGACTCTCCATCAAAATCACATCAGAAACTACAATTTTTACAAGAAAGGACAGAGTCAGTGACTGTTTGATTCAAATCCACGACCTTGACCTGTTCTTCACCAACAGTCAGCTGTTTGGTGAAATAAAGAGGGAGAGTCTGTATAGAAACCAAACAAACACATCCCTAAACTGATGCTGATCATGCTTTACTTCGTTCATGCACTTTATTTTGAAAAGCTTATTTTTTTTTACTAAAAGACCCTAGTTCAAACTCTCTGTCCTCCCATCCCTTTTGAATCATCTTATGTGAAAAACCACATGTAATATTCCTTTTTTTAAGCAACTCAGTAATGTTACTAAATGATCAAGCTTTTCTTTTCCCTAAGTGGAGTTTTCACCAGTAATTTTACTCCTACTCAAGTGGAATCTCAGCAAAGTAAAAGTGCTTCTACTTTATTAGGATATTCTGGCAATCTTTCCACCTCTGCAGAATATTAGTTATCACATGATATCCAAGTGATACCTTCTAATGAATGAAATACCAGTTAAATTAACCGCGGTAAAGATAGCATGATATTTGATATTCGTTTGACATTCAAATTCAAACAGAGGATTTCACAAGACTACGTCTAGATAAAAAAAACTACTGTAGTTAGACTGGTCCAACCTGGGCTAAATTGTCAATGAGAGCCTAAAGATTTGCTTTGTGAAACTTTTTATCTATTTGTGAAAACAGATTAAAGGCTGATTTCACAGTTTTTTCTCTATACACACAATAAAAGATATGGTCTAGATCAAAAACTACTGTATTTAGACTGGTCCAACCTGGGCTAAATTGTCAGTGAGAGCCTAAAGATTGTTTAAGACCCTTTTCCAGATTTGTGAAACTTTTTATCTATTTGTGAAAACAGAGTAAAGGTTGATTTCACTGTTTTTTCTCTATACACACCACAAAAGACAAGGTTTAGATCACAAAATACTTTACTTAGACTGGTCCAACCTGGGCTAAATTGTAAATGAGTCCCTAAAGATAATTTAAGACCCTTTTCCAGATTTGTGAAACTTTTTATGTATTTGTGAACACAGAGTAAAGGCTGATTTCACTGCTTTTTCGAAACTAAACTAATACCTGGAGGAACCTGCAGCCCAGTTTGAGACTAAAATCTCCTTTTCATGCCCCGTGAGATTCAACAACGTTTCCCATGTGTATGTGTGAAGTTATTTCCCACCTGGACAGAGTCTTCATGTTGTGTTTCGCCAGAACTTCTTCCTCATAGTCCAGAACCTTTAACTTTTCCAGCAGATCCTCCATAACTATGAACATCTGATGAGCTCCTCCGGGGCCTCGGTCGTCGTCCTCTCCTCGTCTATTATCATCTGCCATTATGCTTAAACTGTAGCTACACTATGCTAGCGGAAAGTCTTCTACCTAACTGTTAAGATAAAACTACAAAATCAATCTCGGCTATGTAAGCAACCAGCTAGCGTCGGCTAGCCTGCTAGCTGTCAGCCAGGTTTGTTTGGATCCCTCCTCCGTTGTCAAGCAACCGAGAGCTAATTTACCTAGCTAACGTTAACTATTAGCAAAATCATCCGTGCGAAAACAATCATTTTCTAAATCTGTGGTAAATGAACATTTAAACACGTAGGATATCTATAGGAACTCGGTTAACGGCATGACTGTGGCATTTGTTGCGCCAAAATCAGCAATATCTAACTTCAGATGCCAGTATTAGCTAAGCTCTCAGTACCAACGTCAAGCTAGCCAGAATAAACAATGTCACTTCCTGTTATGGCTTTCGAAATAAATGCCTTCTTATCCAATTTATATTGATTCAGGTCAATACTTTCAAATTAAAGTGTAAATTAAGTTTAGTTGAAGTTATTGTAAACCAACATACAATTTTTACTTTATTAAAAAAAAAAAATCATTCCCAGTGTCAAGCCAGCCAGAATAAAAAATAAACGTCCGGTCACCAATTTTCAAAATAAATGTCGTATTCATGAACAAAGTTTTTTGCATAATATAAAGTACCAAAGTGAAAATAAAGAATATATTTGAGCAGGAATCCATAATAAAAAAAGGACAATACTTTTTTTTTTTTTTTCAACAAAATATCTTCTTCACAGCATACATTAACCCATACATCCACACACATGCTTCATGTATAAGTGCATTACAGCCCTCTACTGGAATGGAACACAACTTTTGTTATTTGCAGAAATAAGAAAGGATTGTTTTAAATGATCTGGTGATTTTATTATGCTTTTTTTTCTTGTGAACTCTTCAACACAGAGGACAGGTGTATTGTCACAGGCCAGAGCATTAATTGTATTCATTGTAGGTGAATTAGTTATAGTAGTGGTACTGCTGGTGTCCTCTAATGTGTTCATGCTGTTTGCTCACGCTGTTGAAATTGTTTACCAGTCACTCCATGAAGCTTTGGTCTTTTGTCTTTTATTTTGCTTTATTTTGCTTTTGTGTTGTTTATAATGTGGTTAGTCTATAAATAATAACCCATCTTTTGTAGTGATAATCATGTTTTATGCTCATCTCTCTCTCTCTCTCTCTCTCTCTCTCTCTCTCCCAAACACTATCTATTCAACACCAACATAACCTTGTGACCTGATCTAGTGAAGCATGCTAGCACACCGCACATGACAGTATGCTCACACAGTGTCTACCTGTGTATTCATCACAACACACACACACACACACACACACACACACTTCCCACCCAATGTCTGCCTTTGATATCCTTTAGTGTGTGTATTTGTATTCACATATATGTGTGTGTGTGGAGTGTATGTGTACACCTTTTTGTGTGTGCACATATTTGTGAGGCATGAGCGCGTGCACGACACAGTGCATGTGTGTGCGTCAACACATGCGTGCACTCGTGTGTGTGTGTGTGTGTGTGTGTGTGTGTGTGTGTGTGTGAGTGAGTGAATAATTCATGTTTCCACCCTCCTGCGGTGCGGCAGGCAGTGCAGGATGAGAGGATAGGAGGGGGCGTTTGTTTCATCTGCATGCTGCTCCCTGCCTGCCTCTCGCACACAGGTGCTCCCCGGTGGCTGGTTTGACTGACAGGCCGCTGCCTGATTGGTCGACCGCCCGCCACATCGTTCAGCTGAACTGTGAAATGTGATCAGGCTAACACAACATGCAGGCTGTGAGACTCAGATACATTAAAGGTGCAAAAAGAAAGATGTTCACTGTTCCATATCACAAACAGACCATAATATATCTGCGTCGGGTTGTTGATCAACACCAGTGACTCAGCTTGACCAGCTGCTGACATGTCTGCCTTTCAAAACTCACTTTCTGCTCTGAACTCTGTTCTGGACAAAAAGTCTCCACTGGAGACTGAAGACACTCCCAATGGAAGTATAGTTTTGTTTAACTGAAAATTGAATATAAAAGTATGTGAGCCTTTATTTCTTTAGATACCTGGTAATAACAGCAGATTTGTTCTCTCAGTTGACATTTTTTTCTTTTGATTATAGCTGCTGCTTTTATTTGAGTTTTCATTTTGGTTGGGGCAGTAGTTTGGTTCCCCTTTAATATTCGTAGGGTTTTTTTTGTTTGTGGAGTTGTTGTCTTTTTGGTTTGTGCTTTTATTTTGTTTTGTTTTGGAAGTTTGTTTACTCCATTTATTTGAATTGTTATTTTGGTTGATGTATTGTTTGATGTCATTTTGGTTGATGCTTTTATTTTAAGGTTTTAAGTATCACTCCACATAGTGTATGCTAAAGTGTTAGCATGGAGCTACTATCACTCAACTTAGTGTATGCTAAAGCGTTAGCACGGAGCTACTATCACTCAACTTAGTGTATGCTAAAGCGTTAGCATGTTGCTACTATCACTCAACTTAGTGTATGCTAAAGCGTTAGCATGTTGCTACTATCACTCAACATAGTGTATGCTAATGCGTTAGCATGTTGCTACTATCACTCAACATAGTGTATGCTAATGCGTTAGCATGTTGCTACTATCACTCAACATAGTGTATGCTAAAGCGTTAGCGTGTTGCTACTATCACTCAACTTAGTGTATGCTAAAGCGTTAGCGTGTTGCTACTATCACTCAACATAGTGTATGCTAATGCGTTAGCATGTTGCTATTATCACTCAACATAGTGCATGCTAAAGTGTTAGCATGTTGCTACTATCACTCAACATAGACTATGCTAAAGTGTTAGCATGGAGCACTGGAGCAAACGATCTACCGGGGACACATGGATGGTTTTGGTGTCGATGTTCTCATCACTTCACGCCTAAATTGACCAACAGGACAATCTACCATAAACTCTGTGTTTTCCTTTAACTCACCTGTCAGTCAGCCAGCAGACAGACAGCCCGCCGACTGTAACGCTCCTTCAGATAATCCCCCCCCCCCCCCCCCCCCCCCCCGCCTGCAGAGCCGTCCCGGAGCGGCCCGTCTCTTTTCAGCACCATTACACAAACAGCAGAGAAGGGAACCTCGGCTTCATTTCTCCAGTACTGTGATTACGGGCTGTGTGCAGCCGGGCGGCGTGTCAATCTGTGGCCCGGCCTCTGTCTGGCCTGCCAGCGGTGTGCGGGGGCGTTCGATGGAGAGGTAATTGGTAGGACAGTCAGAGGTGGATCCATGGCTCGACCTGAGCCACGCAGTAATGAGCGCCGGCTACTGAGATGCCTCACCTGGGGGCCGGCGGGGAGCAGGAGGGGGGGTGGGGGGTGTGGGGGGGGGGGTATTGTGGGCGGCTCTGACAGCGAGAGGTTTAATTTGGAAACACTATGTATCCTTGTTGAAAAATAACGGCTATCTGAAAGTCATTATTTCACTCAGTGTTTTGTAAAGGGGCAGCGGGTTAGATGTTTACACAAAATGACCATCTGGGGCTCGATGAGGTTCTTTCATTAAAGTCAAAATGCAGTTTTTTGGGGCGTCCCGGTGGCTCAGTGGGAAAAGACACGAACCCTCTGCATGTGACATCCTGGGCGTCTGTCTTCCCTCTGTCTTTCTCTACTTTTACCTATCTAGTAAACATGCCAAAAAAGTTTTTCACCTTGTTATTTTAAATAAAATCCCATTACCGGTGTATTTTCAGTGGTTACGTCTTGGAGTAACAGCAGGTGTGCAGAAACATTCCCGCCGATAATATCGTCACAGATTTTTTAACAACCCAGGAGAAGTTCTACTTCTCACTTTGGACTACTTCTGTCTTCTCTGAAAACACTGTTAGACTAGACTGCTTCTTCTCTGACTGGGAGTCGATGAGACAGTCTCACATTCAGACCAGTATTGTTTTTTTCAGCCAGAGGTTAATTTGATTAAGACAAAACAGAATAATTTTTCAGGTCTTGGTAAGACACAGATAGCAGCCTGAGATCCAGACGGGTCTTTAAGAAGAACAAACTCCAAACCCAAATCTGTATAAACCCTGACATCTCATGGTAAAAAACATGTTACTGAAATTACCGTCTTCTATTGGCTGATCTTTGGTACCAGGTGATGATGTCACCACCTGTTGTACTCTATAGAAGGTGACATCATCACCTGGTACCAAAGATCAGCCAATAGCAAATTTCAGTAGCCTGCTTTTTATCTTCAGATGTCAGGCTTTACACAGATTTGGGGTTTAGTTTCTGTTTAAATTAGTAAAAAACAATCTTTGTTTAGCAGCTGCTCCAGTTCCAGGCATGTCTAGTATGCCAATACTGTAATTTTAGACAGTTGTGAGCATGTGCAAGATGATTCATCGTTAAATGTGTTAAATGTGTTTTAGATTAGTCTTTATTATAGTATTTATTGTCCTGGTAACAAGAACAACGAAATTCCATGAAGCAGCAATCCGTAAATTCTAGAATAAATATGCAATGACTAAATAAATAATAAACATGTATGATTAAAAACAAATTAAAGAAAGTGCTCACAAGTTAAAAGTGATAGAAAGGCTTTATTGCACTTAGAGAGCACTTTGTAAGCAAAGGCTAACAGCTTCATTAGTATTCCATATGCTGTGAGCTGAACTTCATGCCAGAAATCATTTCCTAATAGGTGGTGTCGGTTTTTTCAAATGGCGGATTTGTCATTTTGGAGAGAGAACGGCTCCTTTTCCTCGCAGCTTGATGAGTCATTATGTTCCTGAGCAGGCAGGCGGGAGCTCACAGCTCCGCTCACACTTCCATTCACAACATTTCAACATTTTCATTTTCTCTTAAGACACACAGCTACAAGGAGAGAGCAGAGGAGTGGTTCAGTGTCTCTGCTGTACACACTGCTGTCTGTTTCTGCAGTGGTGGAAGAAGTACTCTGATCATTTACTAAAGTAAAAGTACCAATACAGCAATGTAAAAATACTCCATTACAAGTAAAAGTCCTGCATGAAAAATCCTACTTAAGTAAAAGTACATAAGTATTAGCAGCAAAATGTAGTTAAAGTATTAAAGTAAAAGTAGTGGTTTGGTCCCTC